>NW_009211122.1:0-5921 GCF_000690835.1 Fulmarus glacialis
TGATTCTATGATTCTGTGATTCTATAATCAGTTATGAGTAAACTTGCATTTTGCCATAAATATTTTGCAAAAGCACAGTGAAGTAAATGAGTGAATTGTTAACTACTCCAACACTCCTGTGTTGCAACAGTCATCTGGCAGATAAACAAGATCTCTTAATAATGAACAGGTGGATGAAAAGTTCTCCCCAAGAAAGCAAACAACCTGAGAAGAGTTCTGTGTTTCAGTATGCTATTAATTCCACAGCCTGGCAGAGAAGTAATTTTTTTGCAACTTTACAAGTCACTGAACATCTTAACATAACCGGAACCAGTCAGCAGTTGGGTTCATCTATGATATTAAACCTGACTCAAATGTCAATCTATATGTAAGATTAACAGCGGTAGAATCACAGTTACTTATCATGAGGCTCCAAATATTTTTAGGGCAGAATTTTTCAGATACATCACGAAAAGAAATGTGGAAGAATCTTTATTATTTGAAAACAAGATATTTTACAGGAATGAAAAAAAAAGAACTTTCCTGGTTATTATGAAAGAGTCTCCAGTCTGGAAGTCAGGGTTGTTTTAAATCTGAAAGAATGGCATTTCAATATAAAAGGAGATCATTATCACATATTTATTGTTTCTGGCAGTAATAGCAGCAGCAGCAGTAGTAGTTGTAGTAGTAGTAGCTGTAGTTGTAGTAGTTGTAGCAGCAGTAGTATATTCTCACACAACATGCAGTCCTGGGGAGAAGCAGCTGTCAAATTCCCCATCACCCTGAATCATCAGATGAGTACTGCTGAGTTCCTCTGTACAGGAGACCCTGCCATACCGGCACATGTCCGTTTGCAAGCAGTGGCTGGGGTGAATACTCTCATGGGCTTTGTTAATGGCCGCAGAAGGCTGCGGAGTTATACAGTGCTTCGCATATGGCACTGGCAGTGCCATCATCTGGAGTGATCCGAGGTGGGATCTGACACTCTTCGTTTGTGGGGCACTGCAGGATGAGAACTTAGTAGTGCATTTACACAAGTCTGGTAGGAGCCTGTATGGACAGTATTTGGAGAGTGAAAGGGGTGTATCAATGAGACACAAAACAAACACAAAATTGCGTGAAGGAAATTCTGCCAGTGTGGCTAGAGCCTGAAAACCTATAGATGTATCCTGTCCGGTGAATGCCTGATCCAAAACAAAGAGTTTGTGGGAACAGTGGCTGCTTCATTTGTTTATTGAAGACTCCATGTAACAGGGCTGGTAACCGACTTTTGGTGGTACCCTGTAGCTTCAAGTTGCTTTTGTGGTAGGACTTCCATACCTATTGAAGTGAATTGAGTAGTTTAGAGTAATATTTTAAATCCTTCTGACAGTCAGAAGCCGGGAAACTTGGGGCCATAACCTGAGAACATTTCTGCTGGAATCTAAAAATAAAAATGCAACGTGTTCTTTCTATCTGAAAACTGCACAGAAGTTCAGGACACGATCTGTAGATTTGTGTTGGTGTTTTTTCCTTGGTGTTAGCTGGAGGATGGAATTAAAATTAAATATTTTTATTTTGATGAATTGGAGAAACAGTCTGGAAAAAATAGGTACAATTCAATACAGACAAGTGCAGAGTTCCAGCTTTAGCAATAGACAAAGTTAATAAATACTTTCCTTACTTGTCTTTAGGTCTTTGATGCGTGTGACTTAATTTGGCAGTTTTCCTCAGTTTTAGATAAAGAGTTAAATATATCTTTGTTCATTACTAATGAGAGGACATATATTTTAACAAAAAGATTATTAGAGAGGGTTTGGGACCATCAATTCTTTCTAAACCAATTGTCACATATCTACATTGGCTGTAACACATCAGCTACCCAGAGAATCCCTAAATCTTCATTAATATATATTTTTATTTGTTTTAAAAAAAAAAGTCAAGATCTCTTACCTTAAATGCACCAAAATCTTATGAGAAGTTGTCATCTGATAAGAACAAAGACCTATAACAACATTTACTTAAATCTAAAATATGCCTGAGAAATGGTCGTGTGAAGGACCTACTGTTTTTTCCTTTGCTTATCTCTTTTACGACTCATTTCTGTCGATTTTTCTCAGTTCTTCAATGTTGTACAGCTCATTCACTGAAGATCTGCATTTATTCCTGTCTTACCATGCATGAATTCACATATTAACATCTGGCAAATTCTGCCAGATGTCACTGAAATTGTTTCTTAGCTTCAGTGCTGGAGATATTATCTCAGCTTCAGATACACAGGAGGTTTGAGATTGCTGTGATGTTCTGTCCTGCTGCTTCTATATTCTTCACGCGCAGGGCGTTCTGTGGGGGAGCTGCCAAAGGAAGGGAAATGCCAGGGGTATAAATGCACTTGCTGCATCATACAGAACAAACAGCCCCACGTTCCCCCTCCTTATTTATTGTGAAACAGCTAGGAAGAAGATTAAAAACTATGGAAGAGATCTTTCAACCTGTGGAACTTAAAGTATTAAATATAGTGCGGTTTTATTGTGCCAGGAGTAGTGAAATCAGTTCATTTGTAGATCATTAAAAAAGAATCCACAGCAGGGGGCTACGCTCTTACCTGTTTAGAGGGCGATCATCTTTTCTGCACCTCCTCCTGTTCCTTTCACTTCTGGCAGCAACCCCCTGTGTTCCCACTCTGCTCACAACTTGACATCCTTACATTTCATTGCGTCTGCTTAATTGTTCTGTCACCTGGTTCTTGCTTTCCTTCGCTACACCTTTTCTTTCACACACAGTGCCATTTCACCTTGCCCTTATAATTAGCCAAATGATTATCTATAAGGTTTTATATTCTGTGCATAGAAATAATATCAGGAAATTAGCTTGCTGCTTAAACAGCCCCACTGCTCTGCAACAGCCTGCTGAATCAGTCACTCGAAATATTACTGGAAACATGGATTGCTTTACTATTCCTAAATGAAATACAAATTTACATATTTTATCTTCTCATGACAATGGTAGTCTTAATTTATACTTTTGAGCATGCTTTATTTTACTATAGTTTATTTTGGTTAAATGGCTTTCACTCATAAGTCACATTCTCGTTCCTCCAGCCAGCCTCGCTGGGAGGCATAAACTGGATATTGTAAGGTAGAGTTGTAAATATTAGAAGATACGGCATCACTGAAATTAGAGGTGGAAGAAAACTGTTTTGCTGCAGTAGTGATCAGGTAGTGATCTCCTAGCTGGGGATATTCTGACAATACATTTTCATGCTTACCATTCAGGAATATGGTTATTCAGATCCTTACAGTTAATCATCTGATTGATAGAAGTTACATGGAGAGGTAGCCTATTCCACGTGTAACAGACTGCAGAATATTACCTCTTTGCTGCTGATAGAGGATCCAGAGTTAACATTTGGCATAAAAATGCCAAAGAAAGTGGCTGATCTTTCAATCAAAGGACACAGATAATTTTTGGCAGCAGGATGATCATGTGTTAGAGTTATACCAGGGACTTAAAAATCACCAGTCAGCCAAATAAGCAAATAAATAAAACAGATGTCGTTATGAAATCATGTTCAGGCACTTGACTTAGATTTTATAAAATATAAAGTGGAGAAAAAAAAGCAAAGTCGTTGTGAAAGGCTTACACGTGCCTTGGTGAAGAGAGGAAAATTGAGAAGGAGCATCTGTGTGTAATACCAACAGAAAGCAGAGTTAACATACAGAGTTAATCCTAGGAGCTACTGCACACATTTTACACAGGAGCAGTTCTGCAGGGATTCAAGCAAACAAAAGTGGCATCGCTACTTTTGTGGTAAGTTTTTATGTCCCACAGATTTTTCTCAAGAAATTGAAGTAGCATCTTTGTTGTTTAGAAGGCTGTGTGATCTTTGACTGGTGTAGTAATAAAACATGTAGTCTAGACTCTCTGCAGATCTGATAAGGAAAAAAAAAGAGAATGGATACTTTGATGTATGCAGCATGGTGTCAGAAAAGACATAAAATATATATACAACCTTAGACTTTGCAACCTCCATTTCAGTCTTCTTGGCAGATTTGGAAGGTAGACAATATGCTCCCTGATTATATTTTTTCAAGCTCCCTGATTTGTGTATATTTAATAGCTCGCTACTATCAGAAGGTTATCAAACCTAATGTTGTACTTATTTTTTTCTTGCCTTTGGAGTTATAAATTTGGGATGGAGGAAGGGGAGAGCAAATTAACTGGTCTTTCTGCAATCTGAAAGAATGTTGCCTACTGTCAAGTTTGTACCCTGCGAGGCAAAAACATTCCTTCACCAGACAGAATCTGATCTCCATGGTCTATTGAGCAGATAGAATCATCAAACAGTTTTTCTTTATTTATTGGCAAAGATGCTAAATATTTCTGTTTTAAATCTGTACTCTAAATCTATATGCTGATTCTGATATGCCTAGAATAGGTGTTGTCCATGCAATACATTAGCACAAAGCAGACAACATAGCTTGTCAATCACACTGATATGCATGTTAATCACTACTTTCCTAGATTCCTTGTCATCCACAAGAAATGCCTTGATGGCATTGGGACCAGCGGCATCAACACAAGTACAACATCCAACTCAACATGCTGTCAAAAACCCTTCTCATCTTCCTGCAGCTCTTGCTCCAAACACTCCTTCCCCTTCCCCCCACACAACAAGATCCTGATGTGAGATCACAGGACAAGACCAGGCATCTGCGCATCAGGTCAAGAGGAGATGTAGGAGAGGCATCAGGTATGAACAACCCACCTGCGATAAATCCCCCTTTTTATAACTGACATTTTTATGTGCCACGTTCGTCATAAATGGATTAGCTGCCATGACTGAACAGACTCAAAGACTGTGCCTGAGAGCTGGCCGGCTCCACCAGGAAAGTGACTCCAGGCTACAGGTCTTGCACTTCATTACTCTGAGCGGAGGCCAAATGCAGCAGTTAATGTGATGGTACGGAGGGGGTGTTCCTGTCCCACTGGCATGGAGATGAACAGAGACTATATTGCTACCAGAGACTGACAGTGGGGCACAAGGCGCAGCTGCCTTCTGCTCTACCTTGCAATTGCTTTAAATGCCCTCGTAATCACCTGCTCCGCAGGACTCTCTCACTTCTGTTGACTACTAAATTTCCTCACCTTCTTTCTTTCTCCAAAATAAGCCTTCAAGTCCATCTGTAGGCTGGTGAAAGAACATCAGTTTCATCCTCTGGAAAAAAAAAATCCAGGAGGTGTCACTTGAATATTTTTCCTTATTTAATCAGATACAGTAATGCAACAGCATTAACTCTGTGAAGCGTAATTTAATAATAACTTACATTCTGTAGTGGTTTTGATCCAGCTGTCTGAAAACACTTTAAAACATTAATACATTAAATTTAACACTGTCCCTCTTGTGAAGTAGGTAGGCATTATAGCCTTAATTTTACAGATGAGAAAACACAGGTGCAGAGAATTTAAATGCCTTGTCCAAGGTCAAATGAGAGATTCCTGCTAGAACTAAGAAACTGGGAAGAGGAAGGAACAGTGTGCTTCCATTATTGCTGCAGCAGTCCATCCAGCTGCTAGCTTTTTATGGGACAAAATCTGTGCATCAGTGAAATCTACATACATTAACAAATACGTTTGTTTATCTTCATAGGTGTAACAAGACACTAGTATAAATGGCTTCATAATAAACAACATGCTTTTAAATTGAGATAGTGCATCAGAGTGAGCAGTAGACCAAAGATGACATTTTGACCAGCAAGTTTGTTCTTTTTTTTTCAGTGTTATATCCTAATCATCTATAGCATTATTATTTTTTCTTGTTTCTTTCATACAATTGTTGTTTTTGAGACATAAATGCACTAAATAAATGAGTAAGTGTGTAACCCTTGCAGTGGCTGACACAGGTTAGTACAAGTCTGGACTGCTGCCTCTGGAGATGAACACAAAACCAGTTCTTGGGCATT
>NW_009211122.1:5952-18780 GCF_000690835.1 Fulmarus glacialis
GGTGTTAAAAGAAAAACAAACCTTAGGAAGGTACAAAGTTGAGACAAAAGCTTGATATCAGAAGGCTGTCATGACTTTGTGGGTTTGCCCTAAGAAAAAAGAAGGTCTGGAGTGCTGTTAGGGGCTGCTTTGCAAGAACAGGGACCTCTGAGACGTGCCTGGGAGGTCTGGAAATGTTAGCCAGAACAGAGGATCTGTAAATCAATTTTTCCTTTGGACCTTTCCAGGGTAAGTTTCTGATGAAACACACCAGTCAAGGAAGAGCCATGCCATGGATCTTATGATTTGAAAGAGCCTAAAGAGGGTTTTCACCGTGGTATTTAGAAGTAGTGCTGATGGGTCTGCGTAGAGATGTTATTCCTAGGTTTCTGAAGAAGGCTGATAACAACATCAGAGGATGTGGGCTGAGAAGCGACCTGCCCAAGTAGCCAAGTCACAGCAGAGGCAGATTGTCACACAGCAAGAAGGCAGGACATGGACAAAAAAATGATGATGCCAGTCTCAGGACAGTAGGTAATAAATGATCCTTGTCTCTATGTTGCCTATTTCTAATCTTACAGTATCCCTTAGCTCTGCCTCTTGTAGCATGTTGGGATGGTAGCTTTCTGACTATGGCCACTTGGGCAGATACAAGAATGGGTTTCAAGCCACTTTACTCTGTAAACCTAAGTGCTTTTCCTCAGAAGAGTAGGTAAAGCCTCCGTGCAAAACAGATCTTAAATAAAGTTTATTTAACAGCAATGAGGACTGAAAACAAAAATTTTGATTTTAGTGTATTTTAGGTTTATGTGTGAGAACGTTACAGCAAAAATATGGCTTATATGATCCACAGAGCTGAAGTCAGTTTTCCATTTCTTTAGTGCTATATTCTCCCCATTGCATAGGATAGAGTGTGTATATGTAATCTAACTTCTGTTCTCCCTGGAGCCAGACAAGTGATGTTCTCCTAAAGAGATTTTCCTTGTGGCTCTGGAAAATCATTGTCTTCTCTTCAGCTGTTCCATCTTGTTACATGGACACATATATCCTAGAAGCACTTGCAAATTTCTGATTTTCCTCCCCTCCTTTTCCTGTAATCGGTTGCTGCCAGCCACTTCCATAAGTGTATATTGGCTTGTTGTCAATTTGCCCAGCTTAATCTATGTAAATACATATAAATGCTTTTATCTCTACTCTCTTAAAACACTTAATTTTTTCTGAGATTCTCTGCATCTAATCTGATTTGTGTTGCATGCAGCTCTGTTCCTAAGTTTTCAATAGATACATGCACTTATCCTGTACATCTTTGCTGCTGCCTGATACCTGCAAATTCCATATGTCTTTCAAGCAGCGCCTATTGCATTCATTTGCCCCTGTAGAGAGGTTTTAGATCTTTTTAGGAATCATGAGCAAAACCCTTTGTCCAGCAGAAAAGTCCTGCAAGATTGATTTTCCCTTGTTCTCTGTGGAGAAGAGGACCAGAACAACATAATACTCAAACAGAAAATATGGTCTGACTGCATACGCAGCACAGTTCTTGCTTCCCAGCTGCGAATAGTGAACTCCCAGCTCCTCAAGCCAAAAGACAAAGGCTCTGTTTCTGTCCAGAAAAGACCAAGCTATGGGCTAGCAGAGGTGGGGGAGCTGGAAAGAAGTGGTGATCCCAAGTTAGGACCTAGGGTAAGTTTCTAGTTATTGTTTACTCTTCTTTTGCATATTTTTTCATACCTGTACTCATTTGTTAGTCTATCATATGATGCTCCACAAATGTCATTTGTCCACACTCCATCTCACTTTCTTAATCGTGTAAAAACACCTCAGGCCAGGGCCTCCTCCCCTGAACCTTTCTTCCTTCTCAAGCCCCAAATCCCTGGCAGAACAGGAGACACGGGAGACCTCCCTTCTCTGACCGTGTAGCTAATGAATGCTTTTTCCCAAACAAACCTTATTCAAGGGATTGCTTTGTGCTCTTGCTCCTGAACAGTACTTCATAGTGTCTTGGACTTAGGGTAGCATGTGCCCTCGTGGTGTTATTGAGGAATGGACAGTGAGAAATACTGGTTAAAACAAAGCAAAATGAAAACCTGCTGAAACCAGCAAGAAAGAAAAAAGCGGTTATCTATGCCTTGCCTCTTGCCTTGTTGAAAGAGACAACTGTTTGCTTCCCGCTGAAGGTTTATGTTTTATGTAGACTGATGCATGACATGAGTGTGATTCGTATGTTGTGCTAGTTGATGATGGAGGAACTGAAGCCCCAAGCCCAAGGTGGGGTTTTTTTTGGTGTGAAACAGTAAATTATTTTTTATAATCTGACCTGCATAGATTGGCTTGGTCTGTATTAATTTTTATATACAGATCTACACAACAAAGGACACTTCCTCAGGGACTAACTCTAAAAGTTAGTCCTTTTTAGACACCTTTTAGAGTCCTATATCTCCATAGAAATGCCTTTTATCATAGAAAGTGTTATGCAAATGAAGAATACAGAGGGTTACCAGATAGCTGCTCAGAAGGTCCGAGTGTTTTTTTACCCATAAGACTAAAGTAATGGGCAGAAAGTAGATATGGTAGTCAGAGGTTTATGCAGAGGCATTTGCTGTATTGCTCTCATGAACTTGTTTCATCATTTATAATGCGCTTATTGGTATATTGTCTTCTCACTAATAAGTTGATATGTCAGAGTATATAATAATAGTATAGTATATACCATATATAGCGTACTATATTGTAGCATTTATTACAAAATAAAAGAATAGTAATACAAAATAATAGTGTCAGAGATGGCTTCAGACTTTAAAGCATCTTTAAGGAGCTGGTTTAGAGTATTTTTTCTTTCTGGATGTATACGTGAGCTAATACAGAAAGATGGCTTAAAGGTAGTTGTGATTCTATTTTTGACCAGAACTAGGTTCCCTTTTGTATACTGTTGTAATGC
Organism: Fulmarus glacialis; assembly: GCF_000690835.1. Lineage (NCBI taxonomy): Eukaryota > Metazoa > Chordata > Aves > Procellariiformes > Procellariidae > Fulmarus > Fulmarus glacialis. Next base: position 8,867 of record NW_009211122.1, read on the forward strand.
TGTAGTTTGAAGCAGGTATCCAAAACCTTGTAATTTTAAAGACAGATATTAGAAAGCCAAAATTGGAGTTTATTTACCACTAAGGGGAAACTCCTACTAATTTCTTAGTCACTCAGGAGTGAGCTGGTGATGGAAGGAGAACGGGATGGACATGGATAATCACTTGGTTATCAGAAAGGACGTATTGTCCAGACCAAAAACTCTGGAAAACAGAAGACAAGTCTGACAGTATCAGCAGTGTCCAAAAATGTCTGCATCGCTGTGCCCTCTTAAAAGTTAAAATCTTTCCAGGAACACTTTATGCTTACTCCTGCCCTTGGGGGCAGTGGGGTTCTCCTTTGCAGTTTCCTTGCACAGCTTCCTTCAGGTCTATTTTGGGGATTGAACCTGGATCTTTTGGCATCAGAAGTATAAGCTCACTGAGTTGCTAGAAGAGCAATTACATCAGCAGGTTGCAATGCTAGGCTCTTGCACCAATTCATCTGCCAACAGTAGAAAACTTGTCCATTATCTTTCTATTTTAGGAATGTCCAGGATGTCTTTTTTGAGAATGTAGGTTTTGATTTTGATCTGAGAATATTTTCTGAGCAGTTCAGCGTGGTTTTAAAATTGAAGTGTTTTCAGTCAAGCTCTTTGCCAAAGGGAAATCTTTTCCCCAGTTGCTCTCTGCTGTTTTGGGAGCAATTTCAGTGCAAGCAAGGGGTACCATGGGCAGAAGTTGTCCTTTCCACATGGTGCTGTTCAGTAGTTGTTTGCTGGCTGCTGGCTGGATTGCAGAGATATAAGTCTAGATACACAGATGATGTGGAACTAGAGCTGGCTTTCAACATTTTTCTCACCCTGCTATTTCGGTTTAACGCAACCTCAATTTTAATGAATGTATAAGAAAGACAAATTCTTTTATAAAGTGTAAATTATGACAAAACTTACATCAAAGGTTTTGGTAGAAGTTGGAAGAGTGGTTTTGGCAGACATTGTAGCATAATGAAACCTCACAGATTTATTATGTCCTATGCCCTGTTCTCAAGGCACAAATCATTTAACAATAACAATCCTTGTGCTGATTTTTTTTTAAATTGACCCGTTGATAATAATTTCATTATACGTTACCAGATTCAGGTATAATTTTGTATTTCCACAGTCTGTTGAAGTCCATGTACCCTTTTGCTTTCAAGATGGATGACTTAAAATACAAAGTTTACTGTGTTTGCTCAGGCAATAAGAAATGCAAAATGACATGTAATGTTTGACAATTAAGAGAATACTGCCCCAAAATTAAAAAAATGCAATAGGAAATGTGATGATCCAAAACATTCTCCTCTTCTTGCAGAAAGACTGATCATCCTGGATAGGAAACCGCGTAAAAAGAATCTTTGCATGAAGGAATTTGTTCCACATAACCATATTTTACTTTTCCTCTGACAAATTCTTTGAAGGTGTCTATTTTAATGGCTGTTGAAAATCTATTGAAGATCTGGAAGATAATCAGCATTAACAAACTTGCCTCCTCTGTAGTTTTGTAGGATTGTCAAATACAATTTGCCAAAGGCATTGTATGTTTATTAAAAGAGACATTTTCCCATTTTCCTCCAAGCAGATGGCTCATATGTGCAAAGAAAACTAAGCTAGAGAACAAAGACTGTATGTAATGCCTTACTGCTCCTCAATTGCAATGTTTCTGAATTTTCTTAAAGTGAAGACCTGAAACAGACTCTTCCAATTGCTACCTGTGTGGCAAAAGTTTTTAATTAAAGCATTTACAACATTGCCTTCATTTACAACATTGCCTGCATAATTCTTGGGTAACTAATTTTCAGATCGAGTACTTAATCTGTGTGTGTATGTGTAGGTAAATACATATACATATACGTATACATATACATGCTTACAAACTTCCCACATACTTGACTATTTTTTTCCCCAAAAGCCATATTGCTAGCCATAGAATGGGTTAAGTTTATTTTATAGCCTATTTCTGTCTTTTTTTATTAAGACCAGATGTAATGTATATTAAGCTTGATCATTTTATCCTGGACATTTGCTTTACAAATTTAATTTACTACACATAGGCTTTTTTGAGCTACAATATGTAAAGTCTTATGCATGCACAAGAGGAGTTAGTGAGATTAGTGTCTGTGAGCACTCTGCAGGGGATTCAACATACAGCAATAATTTGGGTCACAATGCCTTGTAAAATCAATGGTAGTAAGAATTTTTAGCATAAATTTGAGCTGATACCTCATTCCACAAGCAAAACTTTTGGACTTTTGACCCAGTAAATATTGCCTGCAGATCATAAATGTTTGGTTAACACCTCCTTCTGTAAAATCCCTTCATCTGCCTGGGAAGAGTTTGCCTAAAGTGCGTATAGCCAGATTAGCCTCTTACATGGATGGCTACGTGTAAACAAGGGACTTAGTGCTAGCCTGTAGGTCATGCATCAGAACTAAGAGGTTCAAATACAAGAACTTAATTTCTTTGCCTCTTTCCTAACTAATCTCATGTTGTACGCACATCAGGTGCCTGTGTCTAAGGAATATTAGGAGTATTGATAATTAGTTTTTTGCTTGGGTATCTTCAAGTGAATCACAGCAAAATTGATCAGAAACTTTAATTTCTTGGTAAGACTGTGAGCAGTGCATAAGCTCTTTGCAGAATCAAGAACTTGCTCTTTTGGTTTTCATACATTCATTTGAAATGCTTTGTTTGCTTCAAAAGGATTAATCTTAATAGCTTTAAAAATGAAAGCCTAAAACTAGCAGGAATTGTTGGCTTAGGACCCACAACAGGGAATTAGTGGCTTCCCACTCACCACTAATGAGTGGATTTTTTTTAAGCTCTGTTTATTTATAAGCACTGTTGAATACAAATTCTTTTTAAACAAGTTATTTTAGGGAACCTGCTCTGCTTGACTTTAAAAAATATTCAACAACCATGTTAAGAAAATGCCATTTGCCCAAATGGCAGTATAACTTCATCTCACATTAAAAAAAATGCAGCATGCTTAAAGAAGAAAATATCTAGATTATTAGTAACTATAGACTTCTGAAAAGTTACCTCCAAAAGTGAATCTTTTCTTAGCATCAGGTACTTTTTGGGCAACCTAAGATACAAGTACATACTATCATGCACTGTCATTCTGTATTTAATATACTACATAAACATTCCAGAAATTTCATATTTAAGGCAGTCAGTAAAGTGACTTGCTGATGTTGAAGACTGCATGTCTTAAGAATATTAGTGGGGGGAAAAAGATTCAGTTATTTGGGATAGCATAAGTTCCTCTGTAAAAGCTTCCTCTAATTCACTAGTGTTATTCCTTTTTCATGCTGGCAAAAATAAAAGAAATTTGAACAGAATAAAACCAGAGTAATAGTGGGGTGAATCAGATCCTGTATTTTAATATATGAGGACAGACGTAAAAAATTTTTTTTTTCCTTGGCATTTGGGAATTGACCAATAACACTGTTACTGAAGGGTTTTTTCCAGATTTCCTTTTTGAATCCACAATGTATAAGAGAAAACTATTTGGCCAAGCTTAAGAGATGTTTTTTGTTTTTCCACAACCTCAGGCTTTGTTTTAAAATTTTATTTCTCGTCACTGTTATGAAATTAAATTTTCTTTTTCCTGTAATGTTTTCATCTTCTCGTCTTCATGCTTTTTCCCTCTTCATGTTTTTATGCTTTTATATTTTCAGTTATGATGTTCTTTTCCACCATTTTTGTTCTTCTGCTGTAACTGGCACGTGCTGTTTCTGACATGCAGCGTGCTATGATGACCATTTCTAGGTAGCTCTGGTCAACGTGGATGCTCCAGGCTAACGCAGGAGTCCGAGCAGCTGCATGAGTCGCAGGTGAACTCGGTTAAGCTGAACCCCAAGCAGCCAGCCACTTCGCTTGCCCCTTTTGTGAACGTGCTTTGGTGTTGGGCTGGGATTCTTAAATAAGGGCTTGCCTGCATCTTCTTCCTTTACATACCTAACAATCCTGAAAACCAAATTACCTTTCACCGGGAAGCAGAACTGCACAGCTCTGGCCATCTGCTGCTGCTTAGCAGGGGAGCGATTCCGGTCCTGGAACAGTGTACCAGAAAGGTCAACTAGTTTTATTTGCTCAAATTACTCCATTGACAGGTTGACCTGTAATTGTCTTCTGCTGTAACAAATTAAAACTCAGTTACAGTGGGTAATGATTTGCTCCATTATCTGTAAGATGGAGGTGGGATAATTTACTGCATTCCTGTTCTGTACTAGAATTGCCCATCAGATTAATTTGGGGAAAAAAATTACACTGTGATAAAATGTAGCATTAAGTGGGTGGTACTCCAGCTCCTGCATCATCCAAGTGGGTATCTCATTTTGCATTTCTGAAGTGATGTATACAATAAAAAAGTGTCCCTGTTGGTCCTTTGCTAAAATATGTATACATATGCACACACAGAAGAGCTGATTGTTGTTTGGCACTGGCAAAGGTGTATCCTGAGGAGATAAGGCTGCAGTTCATTACAGAAGATATATAGAATAATTATATATGCATCATATTAGTTATGTATTATATATTTACTATATTTTTTTTTTCTAAGTTTTAATTAGTGCATGCTACCAGAAAGTATTGAAAAGTTTTGCTGCCTGAGAAGGAGGAGAATGTCAAGATTGTCACTGAAATAATTTGAAAAACAAATATATAGAAATGTATGGAAAAGGAACCATTTACATGCAACATGCAATTGTGTAAGTATCTGCAAATGTAGCACTGATTTTTTTCCTTGTTTGTCCCTTGGCAGTTTCCAGCTGAACTGCTATGCATCAGACTCCATCATTATGTCTGGCAGCTGCAGGGCAACATGGTTTTAGAACTTTCTGTGATTTCAGCAGTGAAGCACAGCAAGCACTTTACTGGCCAAATGAAAAAAAAAAAGCCAAAAAACTTGAATTGAGATATTTTCTGTATCCATGGTAATGATGCTCAGTAAGGCATTGTCATTACTGACAGCTCTCAACAACTTACCCAGTTCTGAGTCACCTGATACACACAGGATCAGCTGCCTTTCCTAGTACCACTTTTTGCCCAGTTTTCTGGGCAAACCCATGCTTCTCATAGAACAGTCAGCTCCCTCAAGATTTCTTTGCTGAATCTCAAATGCCACGGTGTTGGAAAGAGAAAAAAAAAGTACAGAAGTTATAAAAAAGTCTCCATTAGGTGTGGATTTGATTTCCTTCAGATCCCTTGAAATGGTGACCTTGCTGGGTGTCCAAAGATGAGCAGATTCTTTCATTCTCCCCCTCAAAAGAGTATTTTCATGTGTATTATCAACACTTCTTTAGATGTACTATGACATGAAAACCCCTGGATAGCCTGGACCCTCAAGTAATTCATAGAGAGGCTAAGTGATCTGGAAAAGAAGCGTCAAGTTCAGGAGGAGTGGGGGAGATAATAGGCATTAGCCAGAGAGGGTGCTGAAATACACTTTCTTCAACCTTTAGAACTGCTAGCATGAAGGTTTTTGTTATGTACTTATGCTTTGTTTTGTTTCAGGGGGTAGCACATGGGTGATATATGTGAAAATGATGGACCTTTTCCCTGCTTCTCCAGGGACAGTGCACATGCTTCTTATTTTTTCTAGCCTTTTTTATCAATAGCAAATGTATACTGTATGGATTTATGCTAGTGAGTTGTTTTGTTGGTTTTTTTTTTAAATCTAAAGAGCATGTAGATGGCAAAGCCACGATACAACTGGAATAAAATATCATTCGTGTCTCCACCCCCCCACACACCTTTAAAAAGAAGAATGAAATTTAAAGCAGCTCAGGGTAGAAAACACAAATGAGAACTGGCTTTAAGTGTGTGAGTAGACCCGCTTATGTAAATCTCTGAATCAGTCTTCAGAGAAGGTGCTACCATTGAATGCTATAAATACGTTTTAATTCTTTCTGAATGAGGATCAATGTGAGAAGGTGTATAACTCCAGTTCCAGTTCAGAACAATTTTATTCCATTTTAATTTTAAACAGAGTTATTAAAGTTAGACAGTGCTCACATTTCAAAGTACATCTTCAGGGTTGGTCAAAGGTAAGGTACATTTATATTTCAGGTGTAACTATCAGTCAAGCTCTATAGCACTTTTTATGGATTTAAATATTATTCTCGGGTCCCTTCCTACCTTGTGCCATTAGATGAAAATTTCAAACAAAAGCTGAACTGACTACAGCAAAACAGTTCAACTGGCAGATATGTTCAGAAAATACTAAAAAATCTTTAAAGCAAAAATACTCCAGGAGTCATTTTCACCAGCTTTCTTAATGTATTTGCAAATAGGTATTTGCAAATAGGTATTTTTAGTACACGTAACTTTTAGGTAGGAGTCTGTTTTAAAATATGACAGTATGGGCTCTGTCCGGTTTTGTGTACACTTCATTAGAATCGTAGACATGTTGGTTTGAAGGCACCTCTGGAGGTCATCTACTCTAACTTCCTGCTCCAAGTAGCACTCTTACTCACACTGCAGCGAGTCAGCCACGGCTCGATTAGCCAAACCTCAAAAGCCTCCAGGGTGGAGACTCCACAGCCTCAGCCGCCCACCTGCCCCGGTGCTGCTCTAGTGAAAACGTTATTCCTGACGTCCTGATATCCAGCTGAATCTCCCAGGCTGCAGTTTGTAGGCACTGCTCGTTGTTAATCCTCTGCCAGGACTGTCATCTTTGTAGCTCCTTTTCAAGTACTGTTATGTTGCCACTCCTGCAAACTAAACAAGCCCAGCTCCCTCAACCTCCGCGTGCTGGGCTGTGTGCTCTAGGCTGCTGACCATCCTGGTAACTGGACTTTTGTTGGACACCCAAAGCTAGATAGAGTATTCCAGATACAGTGTCAAATAGAAGAGAATAATGTCTTCCCTTTTATAATCTAATTAAATCTAATTATGTTACAGGCTAATTGCATCATGTCATAGTGTTTGAGAAATGTTTAAGAAATATGGTAAGATATTTTCTAAAATAATGCTGTTCTTACAAGTTCCACAAAAAATGGGGTATGCTTTCAAGAAGTCTTGCCAGCATAAACAGTGCTACGTAGATCTGAGAAATCAATGCTCAAATCTTCTTTATTGTAACTGTAAAAAATGACTTTAAGATGCAAGGCCTATTTTCCTCAAACTTAAGTTGAAGTTCACACTTGTTTAAGTTGCAGAAGGGGCAACATGGAAGGTGATTGTGGGCTAGTTTCATCTTTGCTTTCTGGCTGTGGACTCACAAGACGAGCATCAGCAACATACACATCTCTTGCATTGCTGTTTGCAGGGAGGACAGCACAGGGGAGATCTGTGATATCTCTGTGCATGCAGAATGCCTTCCATCTCTTCCAAAAGAGATGTTGCTAATCTCCACAAAGGTATTGAAGATGATACGAGGGATTTGCTTCACTACTACTTTTGACATCCATTTTTAGTTGTTTAATTAAATGGTAGTGCTATTAAAAATTTGTATTTTTAAAGCAGAGATGATTAATTATTCAAAAAACAGTAACTGCGGAACCCATCTTAATTCCATACAGCACACATTATAATTTTTGAGGATATTAAGAAAACAGTAGATGCATCCTATCACAAACTTTGTCTATAAGTCACGTGTAAGCTTCTATGTATAAACTGTATTTGAGCAGAATCTCTTCTATAACTGCTTCTAACCCTTTGAATTTCTTTGTAGTCCTTTGTCCAGTTTGACATTTACAACAGCTCTCATTTTAATAAAAAATTGGAAATGTATTTCCTGTTTTGCTTGCTTTTTTTTCAATTCAGCTTTAAAGGATATTGGTTTCCTTTAGGAATGTGTTCATTGTGAGCAACCAGATCAGAACTGGGGTTTAAATGAAATACGACTTGGCATAAAGAGTCAGGATCGAATCTGCTTGTAATTACAAAACAGTTTAGGACTCAGTGACCAAAACAATTAAAGTTCTTTATGTTGTGATGACAATCAGGACCTGAAAAGAGTACTTTTTCATATGATGTAACTTCAGTAACCAAAAAGATGTTCCTATCCCAGAAATCTCTTTTTCTTGGTACAAAATGTACGATAACAGTGGCATGCAGCCAATGTGGTAGAAAAGCAAAAGCAATTAGTGTAAAAAAAAAAAAAAGTTAAACAGATTGACAGGTGCATGAGGATTTGTAAGTAAGTGTCCTGTTGGGACAGATTTAAAGGAAGTATTTGAAAGAATGTATTTATGTATTTATGAAAGAATGCATAGACATTTTTCCGTAACATAATGCATAGAAGTATGAAGATTTTTGTAGGGAAGATGGCAAATCAGCATGAAAAGCTGTTGTTGTTGACAGGGAGGAGATAAGACTTGTTTAATTAACCGTATATTGAATTATTTGGGGAGTTATAAACTGTAACGGCACTAAAAGGGGGAAGGGGGGAACCCAGTGTTTTATACAGTGAATAAGGTAACACAAGTAACAGTGAGAACAGGAGCTAGCCGAATAATAAAAAAAAAGCTAAACAAATACATTCTTGATGAGAGGAGGGTGGAAGGAGAAATTGTACTTTAGACTTTTTTTTCCTGCCCTCTGGTTTCAGAGCAAAAAGTAAAAATTTCCATTTTTACAGGTAAAAATCTCCCCCCCCATGCACAGAAAACATTATTTTCTAGAAGACAAAAAATGGATTTTTTTACATTACTGAAATTTTATTTATCTGACTATGTGACAGAATACTCCAGTCAATCTCATGTCCTACAAAATTCAGCGTGACATAAAATGTTACGTACGGAAAGAAGTAACTGAATGGCCAAGCAGAATTAAGAGTTAGTTTAAGAAGAGAAGACTGAGTTTAGACTCATATTGAGTAGAACAAGCTGTAGGATAAGGAAAGACTAGAAAGATGAAGAAGTAAGAGTTGGAGAAGGAAAGAGGGAGGGAAAAGCTAAGGTTGAATTTCTGGATCAGGTGGGTGAGGTGAAGGGGTCGATAAAGAAAAACAACTATATCTCAGTTTCACTGGCAGACTGAAAAAGTAGTAGGCGAGAAGGGGACGGAATAAAACCTGACTGGGAGGCATGACTGATGGCATATTTCTTCTAGAGTGCTGGGGTTTTTGGGGGGTTTGTTTAATTTTTTATCTCATGCCTTTAATTGGAAGGACTTGTTTGGGCAGGACTTCGGTGGGGATGAGAGGCTGCTCCTGTGGGGCAGGTGAACAGAGGTCTGCCCAGAGGGAGAGTGGCAGCAAGAGGCAGGGAGCCTGCAGAGCAGCAAGAGCATCGAGGAGGCTGTGGGGAGGAGCAGGGACCAGAAAGCCAGTGACAGAAATGACTGAAAAAATTTCCTGGAGAGAGGAGGCTGGGCACAGTTTGCTGTGGCTCAGAAAGTCACCAAGCTGGCTAAGACCAGGCTGTGTGGCAAGGACCTGCCTACATTTGCTGTTGTGAGAACAATAAAATTGAAGCAGACCCAGAAGCTGTCTCTCTCAACTATCATCTAGATGATTTCCAGTGACTGAGGGCATCTGTGCCAGGCTATTATCTCCCTCCAGAATCAATATGCTGTATTAACACTTACAGTGTTAGTTATGAAAATAAAATAATTTAAATATGTAATCAGAAAATTGTGTCTATCATCCCTTTCTCTGCCATATAAAATAACTCATTTTTTGAACGCTTGATGTAGATTCTACCTGGGCTGTAGCAGTTCCTGTAGCTTTCAGGCTAATCTTCCCCTTCCCCTGCTCCAAAAGACAGACAATGCAGCCCAGTTTGATAAATTTGAATACACCAGCCAAACAATTAATATAAAAAAAAAAAAAAAATCTTCAAAGTACTAATGCTTCCAATGCAATAGCAACTACTGATATTTAAAAAACGTTTTCTTTGTGTGTTTTTTTTTTGGTTTTTTTTTTTTTTTTTAATACACCTTTCTCA
>NW_009211122.1:18811-56097 GCF_000690835.1 Fulmarus glacialis
ACCACTTTCTCAATTTATTCCTTGAAATCTCCGTTTGACAAAAAGCCTTCTGTTTTTTGATTGACTGTTTTTGGTGGCCACTAAAAGTACCAATTTCTAACTTCTCTCTGCTGGTGAAAACAAGTGACTGAAAAAAGGATGACTGAAACCAGTCTTCAGATAATTTTTCCAGATTACATTTTTTTTGAAGAAACAGAATCTCCATAGGAAGCCTGAGGTGGGAAGTTCTTTAGAAATAATGGTCACAGTACTGGTTTCATGGCTGTTTTCGAGATAAGGCACAATACCAACGCTTTCTCCACCTCCGCAAACGTCCCAGTAGAGTTTGTAATGCTGTAAGCGGGGGTAACACGGCTTTTCAGTTTACGAGGCTACTCACATCTTTTAGCAAAGACTCTTGTTACAGTAATGCACTCACAGGCGCGTGTTAGTTAACGAGTGTGTTTGCTTCATGCTCTGAAGCACTGGCACTGCAATGGTGCAGATGATGTAGCCTGGTAATGTACATGGAGCCCTTTGCTCAGCTCTCCTTCCACCAGAAACCAGAGCACAAGAGGACTGAGGGGACAGGGCACTCTGGGCCCCATCCCACCCTAAAATGACATGGTTTGGATGGCGATGGATGCATCTCACAAAATCATTTACTGCTCTTTCAGTGCTTCTTCAGAGAAAAATGTTTTAATACACATATTCAATCACCCTAACTTTGGCCATCTATTTTTCTGTTAAGAAGATTGAAAAGGGAAGGGAGGAAAGAGTTTTAAAAAGAGCCTAAAAAGTTTTAATTGCAGTCTAATAAGATTTTACTGTTTTTTTTTTTTTTTTTGGAACTCTTAGTATATTGTCGCCTTCTAGTTGGAAATGTACCAAAGCCAATCTCAAGCTGCATTTTCCTTGCAATATATCCTGGCCACTGCCTAATAAACGTTATTGGCCTGAGGGGTCTTTGGGTTGACCCTATGGCTCAGTTCTTATCAAGCTGCTGGTGTGAGGGATAGAGGAACCTTGTTTACCAAGGCAGATGTGGTTTGGTTTTTGTTGTTGTTATTTTGATTTGGGTTTTTTGTAGTTTTGGTCCCCACCCCCACCCCAAATCAAAACAAGTGTTTGTTTGTAAATGTTTATCTTCTAGGGTAATGTGATGTTTATCTTCTAGGAGTGCAAAACTCTACTACTCTGTCTGTTGTTTTCCTCCTTATCATTTCAGCCTCTTTTTGAAAGTATATGAATATATATCATGCAAATTAGGGTTTATAAATCAATAAATAATAGTATTTACATTACTGCAGATGCAAATTTTGAGGTCAAGTTACAACTATTTAGAATAGTTTTATAAGCATCTCTCTTCACCTTGACAAAAATAACTCATTTCTGCAAGCAATGACTGTCATGCAAGCCACTCAACTATTTTAGGTAACTTGGTTTTGCTTTGCGATGCTATTTGCTATATCCAATGTGGCTAATCTGTGCAAATGCAAGAGGAAAACAATTTGCTCGCTGGTAATCCTATTGTTCAGAAGGCCAGCCCTTGGATGGCATCTTTGTAACTCTGTTTGTACAATGTCTGGATTAAACAGCGATTCCCTTACTAGCAGAAGCAAACATGAAGTGTATGTTACATAGGAAATAAATTCAACTCGCACGAGCTTCTTACTCCTTGGGGTGGAGCTGTGAAACAAAGAAGTAATTGTACAAATAAAGATTTGGACATCAATTTCAGAGTTAAGAAATTAAAAGCTGCCAGAATGCATGGAGGGAGAAGAACGAGTGGGGTAATAGTCCAACATCAGTACTAGAGACATATCCAGGCCTATGACTTTAATAATGACGAATGTCTGCTGTATATAGAAACATTTATGACCTCATGCTGTAATGTAGGTTGCCCTTTATAAAAAACCTGGATAAATTAGGCAAAGGTGTGAAGTGATACGCTTGAAAATATCATTTGGAGATCAACCCTGCAGAAATATTACAACAGCAGTGTCTTTGGAAGAAGAAATCAAACCAAATTGATAGCCTGGGGGAAGCAGAAGCTTTAAAATAAGATCATACAATCTTCACATGGAATCAACAGTGTAATAACTTTTACAGAAACACAGGTAAATTCGTAGCTACTGACTCACCGATTTTTCAGTTCATATTAAATTATTCCTAGCTGAAAATTGTTAAAAAGCTAGCAGTCACACAGGCAACAGACACAGTGGTAGATGCTTCCCTTTAGAATGCTTTAAAGCAACAGTTTATAAAGAAAACAATTATTTCTTTGACCTCCTGCATGCCTTTTGGCTGATACACCCAGCTTTGAAGGACATTTTGCATTTTTTTCTAGTGCCCTAACGGTGCCAATGACATTAGTTTAGTTGTATGAGGCCTCCGGGGGGTTAGATACAAACACAGATGACACTATAGTGTTTGGCTGAGGAAGTTCTTGATTGTAACCTGATAGCATAATGAACAACAGAAGATGTCAAGTGTTATTACAGTTAATGGGCCTCAGTTTTCTTGTCACGAGCTTGAATATGTCTAATCCTCTTTGCAGCACAGCTTCCACCATGACAAGGCAGAAAAAATTGTCAGTTCTGCCAAAAACCTGGGCTGTGGGTTTGTTTGGTTTTTTGGTTGTTGTGGGTTTTTTTTTTTCCCCCTCCTCCAGATGGAGAGGGATAGGTAAGTGGGAGCATATCAGAATAACAAAGCCTGTGGAAAGAATTAGTAGACTAGAGAAAAACACCAGCAGAAGGCAAAGGCAGCTTTCCAGTACAGCTAATGTCGCACCGTATATGGACTATCTTGTTTATAGCAAATGAAGCTTCGCAGCCAGCAGCAGCTGAAAATGTCATTGCAAGCATCAAGCCAGTGGTAGCAAATCAAATATTGCTATGCAGAGATAGCCAGATCCCTAGGACTTCCAATATTCTTGCTGACCAAGAATGCAACTAGCATCTATAAGCAGAGGTAAAACGTGAAGGGCACAAGAAGACGCATATGCAAGACTGATTTCTAGCAACAAAGAACAAGTGACAGATTCAAATGTACAGGTGCCTGGTTCAGAATGGGTTAAGACAAGGTGACCAAGACAAAGCAATAAAATCATTCCAGACAACTTACCAAGAGAGATGCAACCTGAAAACTATTTAAAAAGTAACAAAATAAAATCTTACAAAGTGCTGGATAAAGCAAACTGTAAACTTCTTATTTATAACTGAAAAAAATTTAATTGTATTCCAGTAAAAGCAATGTGAGAATAATAAATATGTCCTTTATGAAAGCGAGTAATGTAGCAGCCTACTAGTATAAATTAATGCTTTGCTGTTCATTAGTCTGAATGTTTTATGTGACTGTTATTTATGGAATTTTGTTTATATCTAACTATGAATAAAAAGGGAATTAATAAAGAGATTGGAAATAGAAGGGGCAAAGAGTACGCAGCATCATCTAATTTTATAAGCTTCAGATAGGTACTTGAACTGAAAAGAATTCCTCTGAAAATTTTACTTTCAGCATATTGCCAGAAGTAAGCCAGATTTTACTACTGTAATTCCTTATTGCATGTGGCTAGAGGCACTGTCCAGCACTTAATGACAGAGACAAGAGATTTACAGCCAAGACATAAATACAGCGAGTAGCAGCAAGGTTATATATAATGGAAGTGCAAGTCATGTACCTCTACAACCATAATTTTAAAAGAATAAACACTAAACTGTTGTCCTTAGGGAGCGGTTTGAATTATTCCTATGGCATGGTTATGAGGATAGTTTACTTACTGAAAGACTTGAGCCTTGGAAAAATGATGCAAGAAAAATAAAAATCAAAGCATGGAAGTATCTTGAAGGCAATAATGAAATGAAGAACATCACCTGGAATAAAATCATGGGTGAATTGTAAAGTGGTCTAACCCCTACAGACTTTACACCCAACTAATACCACATTTTTTTTTCTCCTTGTAGGGAGAGAATTGGCACAGGCCCTCCCCCAGTAAGCAGCTAACAGGGGAATGACTAGCTTGTTGCTTCTGTATCTTGAACATGAGCTTTTGTAGCTCTTAAATTCTTGAAGCTCACAACTTCCAGGTGGCCCAAGCGCAATTTTTATGTTGAAGCAAAGCCACGTACCTGCGAGCTGGTACTACAGGTCCTGCTGGGTACGCTTGATCCTAGCTGCTGCAGGCAAGTGGCCAGCGGGGCTATCCAAGCTCCTGCTCCATAGCCCACCCCAGTTCAGACCACTGCTACTTTGCAGTGAAATGGGAAGTTGTTCACAGGCAGAAAACATGAATTACTCCCAAGAGCTTGAATTAACTCTTTGCCCCCTGCTTCCTCCTTGAAGGGAAGGGCGGGTAGCAGGTGATTCCCCCTCACACAAAGAGAGCCAGCCAAAGTCTCGGCAGTGCTGATACCCAAGCAGCTCCAGGTACTTCTCCACCCCTCAGCCAGGGAAGATGGCTTCAGAGGGAAGATGTCTGTAGAGCTTTTCCTTGTCAAGCTCTATATTAACTGAATTCAACCTGAGTTTGTAAATAGTTTACTATCTTCTTTAAAAATAAAATAAAAAAAAAACCCTCCACAAGACAAACAGCTATCTTGCCTAGCCTTAGTCACAGCTGAACAGCTGTGAAGAAGCATTTCTGCTAATGCAGTGCCAGTCATGGCAGAGAAACACAGCTTTTCACAGGTGGCTCTCATTTTCTGGGTTGCTGACTTGAGACCTCAATGCTTGATTTGCAGAAGCACTGAGTACTTGCAGCTGCAGCTGAAGTTAATAGTAGCTGGGCTTTGAACATGGAAGAGTATCATGAAACAAGTCTTCTGAAAAAGCAGTTTTCAGCACTTTCAGACTGAGCACCCAAAATTAGTAGTAAGTGTGTGGTTGTTGTTTTTTTTTTTTAACCTTTCTCTTTGGGCCTTGTTTTAATGTTAAAGATGAAATAATTTGTTCTTGCTGCAGGTATGTTGTGAAAACAAATTTATTAAAATATATAAAATGTGTAGATGCTGTAACAATGAACTTGTAGAGGAATCACAGAAGAAATTAACTGCTTTCAGTATGAACTCATGTTGAGCTCACAGAAAGAGAATTCAAATAGAATGCAGCAGAGCTGTGTGCTGAATCAAGTAGGGCAGGACAAAGGGTAACTGTAATTTTCCGTTCCCTCCGTCTTGTTCTCAGAATCCTGTAAAATGTGTAGATGTATGCTGGAAACTGCAAGGTCAGGCTTGATCCCTCCATGTTGTGTAACTCTCTTCACTTGAATTGCTATTACCTTATTGTGGTGTAAATGAGAAGGAAAAGATCTTGAAGGAATGAACTCCTCCACCCCAGTGCAACAGGAGGTCCTATACTGTCATGGACCATAACATGGTTTATAAATTCACGCAGAATATTATGAGCAATTAGCTCTTGTGCAAGGGCCCTGCTGTAGTGCCAGGTGAGCGGCACAGTCAAAGCTTTAGCTTCAGAATTTGGTGGTGGCTTATAAATAACAGTACTGTAGGTATATAAAACATGGCATAGTGGTTATACCTAGTTTCTGTGGTTATTGATATTCTTGATTTATTATCAAGACAGTGTAGGGACAGAGACACATCAAAGAATCATTGATGTGGCAGTCTAATAAGGTCACCTTCCGTGATAGGAGGAGAAACCAACTGTGTGCCTGAACTGCTGGGTTTCTTTTATTTGTTAAAGTGTTAGAGGGAAAAGAGTGACCTGGCAAAGGATGAGGAATCCTTAAAGTTTTGCACTTTCTTTTGCATAGCTGCGGCTGATGTAAGAAATGCCGTAGCTGATTCTGATTAGTATCCATGTATCTAACTGCAGTCAGCCTGTTTATGATTGTTTGTGCTTTGGATTTTATGGCAGCTTTGCATTGCAATTCGTTTAGAAGTTGGAAGGTTAGTTCTGATGAATCTGCTTGCACTGATTTAAGATTTCCCCTGGCTGTTGAAAATTACCATCTTCACTGTAGTCAGAAGAATGAGGCAAGTATCTGTGGTTCAGCCTCTCCGTTTCTTAACCCACCTAGACTCAAGTGCTGATGAGAGTGGGTTGCTGGTAAGAAGCCAGACTGTGGATAGGAAAAGCTGAAGTGCATGCTCACATCTTGCCCTCAGCTCTTTGCTAAGGGGCAGACCAACCATGTTTGGTGCTCATACTACTACCCAAATGTCAGACTCCAATGCTAACTTTTAAAGCTCTTGCCCACCCTCCCTTCCCTGCTCAAAGTTTTATTACTGCTGTGATATTAGATCACAGATTGATGCAGTGTCCTTTTTATGTCCATACGTTACCAATAAAAAAGTTATGTGCGTTTAGTGCTCCTACTGAACTGAGCATAGATACCCGATAAAATATGATGTCTAGAGAATGCTTTCTAAAGCTGAACTATTATTCATGCTACTGACTAAACAGTCCAAATACTGAACATCAGCAGGATTTTGCAATCTAAGAAGTCAAACTCAATGCTATCTAGAACATAACATATAAAATTTAAAAAGTGTGAAAACATGCATAGATACCTTTAAACCAGTGAAGAAAACTATTTCCAACGTTGGCAGTACGTCCCTGAAGAGATAATCAGCTTTTTTAATTGGCAGCAAACTGAGTATGCTTTAGCAGTTTTCTGCAGAGGCCACCATAAACCCTGGATAACCATTCTGAGTCCTCCCACCACGGAGTATTTCAAAACCAGGATTTTGTTTCCCTGAATTTCAGCTTTGAAACAATTCCAAGCATCGCGCCATGCAGCAGGATGACAATACCTGAAAACTGGGACAGCATAGTCATAAGAAAGACTGCATGCTTTCAGTAAAGTGCAAGTGAAGGAGACTTTCTAACTCCTAGTAATAATACTACCTCAGATGGGAGAATAAATTCTGCCAGCTTTTCTTATTACTTTGCTAAGCTATATTCTCTGAAATGAGTCACCGTCGATTCATCTGGTTTGACCCAATTCAAATTAAAGTAGAGGTTCATCTGCCCTGATCTGATCAGAAGCTACACGGCTCTCTGGTAGCAATAATGGTTGTGGAAAGGAAACTACATACAATGGTTAACAAGAATATTGTATTACATCTACTGCTTTGCTCAGAAATGTGTATAACATTATGTCAGCATATGGCTTTTTTACATGCTGGCTTTTTTAATATAAAGAATCCTTGTTGCGCCTGTTTCTGTAAAATTTCTTCAAATCCTGGCTGCTCTCATCCCTGTTGCTTCTGCTTTTTGTTGATGTTTGTCCCTGAGGGACTTTCATACTGGCTAAATCTGTTAAGGTTTGAAGGTCAGTCGCTGGTAAGCTGAGCCGCACAGTTCTCACTGGTTTCCAGTCCTGGCCTGTGCTCAAAGCACTTACTGAGGTCCTGTAGCATTGCACCAGTGTTTTTCTACATCTGCCTGTAGCGCTGTTGGCAGGCAGCTGGGATTCAGTGAAGAAGGGAGCTTTTTAATACCCTGTCACATCTCTGCAGATCTTAAATGTTTTTCTTCACCTTTTTGTTACTGTTGGGTTCATAAGTTAATTTGCTGTGGGCTATAAACTGTGGATGGTGAAACAAGGTGCGGTACAATACTGCTGCCTGCTCCTTTGGTTGGTGAATCTTAGTTCTGCTATTCATTGTCTCTTGTCCCAATTTGCCTGGGTAATAATTTCTTGAAAGCTGTGTATGCTTTGCCATTAAACTGGCTGTGGCGTGGGAAAAATGTGAGATGTTCAAGTTGTGCTGGTGGTGTAAACTCTGCAAATCCTTGACAGGCAAATTGGAGAGAAGAGAGCTGGAAGGGACTTTGAGAGGCTGTGTTTTCCATAAACCTGTCCAAATATAAATGGATCGATTGTAACTGTCACTTCTCATAAGTGTTTGTCTAACCTATTCTTAAAAACCTCCTATGGTGGAGATTCAAATCCTCTTCTAGTCATATTCCAGCTTTCAGTGTTGGCCACAGGAAACTTTCTACCTTAAATCTGTGATGCAAGCCCATACTTTATTGCTAGCAGACATGGGGGAGAAAATGATGCTCATAGTCGTTTAATTTACGACTTATATACTTGAAGACTCTGATGAATGATTACCAGTTTTCACTTTCCAGGGCAAAGTGTCACAACTTCTTTCCCATTTCCTTACAGCGTATACTTTTTAGTCTTGTGCTTGGTCCCATTGATCACCCAACAGCCAACTGTGGAGAGTCTGGGTATTTCTTTAGTTTTAACAGCCACAACTGGCCATGCTAGTAAAAACCTTGCTAGTGCCACACAGAGCAAAAGGACTGCTCCGGTTGTCTTATGGACAATACTCTTCCCCGTATATTATGGTATGGTGCTTGCTTTTTTGATTAAGTGTACAACACATCATCAGCTGAAAAAAGATCAGCACCTGCCCCCTGCCCCTTTTTTTTTCTCCTGTCATAGTAATTTATCCTAAATCTATAGATCTGAAAATGTAAAATTTGCATTTGTTCTTACTGAATTAAAATAGAGGCCCATGGTTTTAATGGGAGCCCCTAGAAGGTTAGCCAAGCTAAGCTATTCAGTGAGGAGGGCAACGTTTTTTTTTTTTCACTTCCCCTCCACCCCCTGCCCCCTGCATAAAACCAATTTTAAAAAGTGCTATTTTTCAATCGGTTGGATGTTGGTTGTGTTAGGCTTATATATTATTTCTAATCTGTTAAAGATGAAGTGTCAGAAGATCAACTCAGAATATATTTGACTGGAGTCTATAATTCAGGTGAGGACTTAGGAAGGCTCTGCTGTCAGATGGTTTCACAGTGAAACAAATGGCACTCATAGACCCGTATCTGTAGGAAGCACATGTGGATTTTTGATATATTTATGGTAATAAGGCAGGGAATAGACTACTTTGTTCTTCCTGGCTGTTCCTGAAATGCAGTCATGTCCTTCATAGTGAGAAGACATTCTGTTCATCTGCTATTTAAAATGGTGCATGTATGTTGGCTATAGGTTTACTTCAGACCAGAAATTATGCTCTTGCAGACTAAATTTTCTGTGGCTTTATTTAAATTTGAAACTTGCTAACAAAGTCCTGCCTCTGAGTCCTTGTGTACCGTCAGTTTCCCAGCCGCGTGGCGTTTGGGATATGGGACTCAAGAAAGAAGTCATCTGCAAGTTCTGTCTTTAGGCTGTCAGCACTGAGATCCTAGCAACAAGCACATTTAGTTCAGACTAGCAATTTATGGACTACTTCAGAAAAGAGTTTGATAACCTGTCTTTCAAAATAATGTATCTTTTACTTCATTTTTTAATAGATCTTTTTCTTTTATAGAGTGTGCCTCCATATACGTGGGGTGGCATTGTCCAAAATAACATTACAAATTTCTCACCATTTTGGATTGGTTTTGTCTAGAAGATGAACTAAGATCAGCTATTTGTTGCCATTAAGCAACCACATAAACAAAGACGGACAGAAAATGCAAAAGACCTTCATGGTTTTTGTGTCCATGACTTTCTTTAGTGATTTTACTGGTGATGATTCTGATGTGCTAAGTGAGGTTCTTCAATTGCTCGCAATGAACATGCGAAAACCCCTAGTATTCCCAGTAAACTCATAACTGCTTATGCAGACAATTATTCTATACGTTTGTCTTTATCGTTGCTGCACTAACAATTTTTTGTTAGCCTCTTAGCACTGATAAAGCAATTTATTAGCTACTTTTGTGAAGATCTCTGTGCAATATCTCCTTTCTTCCAGACTTCCCCACATTCTAGAAAATAATTCCTGCATTTAACTGCTCATATTGAAACAGTGAAACAGACTTTTCCTTATCACCTGTGTCCTTAACTTACCTAGCACGTAAGAGGTTATCTGAACCCCTGAGCCAGGGCAGAGGAGCCTAAACCAAAATATACGAAGCACTTAGCTAGGAATGGGGGAGCCTGGCAGTGGCTCAAAGTTCTCCTCACCTCATCTGCCTTAGTAAACTCTACATGCAAATTTCAAGTAGAAAAATACATATGAATCTGCAAAAGTTTTAGAAAGACTCGTAGTTATCGGCTATGGATCTCGTAGGCTTAAGGAGACAGTCCAACCTTGCTGATAAGAGGATTTAAGGTGGGGAAGTAGAAGCGCTGGCAATTGAACAATTTATGTAAAATAATCCAGTAACTCAGGAGCAGAGTTGGGATTTAAAAACTTGGTCTCGAGTATGACAATTTAGCTCTTAAATCATGCCGTGCTGCAATGATGTACTTGGAAAACAAACTAGCACTGATTCTGAAACAATACCAGCTAATAAATGCGATGGAAAAATGTTTGCATCGCTAGTCAGTGTATTGCCCAGAATGTACTTGTATGTGGAAAGCTGCAAAGACAAAAAAAAAAAATGTTTAGGGGCATCTTGCAGATGGTAATTTATGTAAGGCTAAATTAAGCCTATGAAGTAAACTATGGGTAGAATGGAATTGTATACTTCTCCAAAAGATCCATAAGAATACATGATTTACTCTCATTTCCAGTGGTGACGTCCCTGTTTCAGAGACAAGTTACTGCCCTTCCAGTCCTCTAGTCTTGGCATGACTTGCTGCCTGGTGGGTTAGCAAGCAGGACCTGTGCTCTCTCCCTGCCGTAGCAGTGCGCTAGGCACACCGGCCTCTCGCTCTGCTCCTTTGTCCAAGCTGAGGTCTAGGGTGTGGGTGAAACCTTGCTCCTTGGTTGCACGTGTTCAGGACAGGCATGATCCAGCCTATACAGTCCAGGTAAAAGAGTTTGGTACCGCTGTATGAAGTCTAGCAGCTGACTTGGTACTCTACAAACATAGGAGATGCATCTTCTTCCTGAGAAAGTGGAGTAGCTTTTGGGATGAAATATGATGAAAGTTGGGAATAACACATGCCTCTTTGTTCTAAAAAGCAGAAATCTTACCTTAGTTAGACCTAACATGACATGTGCAATTGGTGATATTTATAGATAGAAACGTGATACAAATGGAAATTTAGACAGGAAACATAAAGTGCTGAACAGTCTTTTTTTTCTGCCGTCCTAAATCCCCTGACTAACTAATTTAGCATTTGTTTAATAACTGGATTAAACAGAGTAAAGAAAATTTTTGCTTAATGGAAATGAGTGGAAGCAATGAAGTGAAACATTTTAAAAAACCTCGGACAAAAAGCTTTAAATTACATTGTGGAGAATGGTGGAAAAAAGACAAAGCAAACTAACGTAGACTTGTCTCATGCTTGTTCATGTATATATGGAACAGGGCTCCTTTTATTCCTCTGTAAAGTCTCTGTATTTGTGCAAGAACATATATCAAGCTGCGAATATATCTCATGTGGTCCTTCAGTCCTGCAATTCTAAACTAGGTTAGGTATATTCTAGAGTATAATTTCTCTGTGTTTAAGTTTTAAATTTATCTATTTAAACGTTTCTATTGATTACAAAATCAACTGAATATAAAATTTATTAAAATTCAGTATTCTGTCATAAACTAAAATTTAAGAATTATGGGGATTGGATGAGATTGGTGGGGTTTATTCTGTTTTCAATTTGTTCAAGTAGCAACAGTGATTACCTAATTACCTTTGTTGATTTCCTGTGAGAGATAAAAAGCAAACGTCTTTCCAGAGCATGTGGCTTTCACATAGCATTAAGATGTGATTTCCTTCTAGTAGCTGGCCTGCAGACCCAGTAAATTTTTGTTTGATCCAATGAAGGTAAGTTGCAAAAGTGAATAGACATAAGCTTTATGGCAGATAGAGATGTAGCCTGGATGGCAACCTGATAAGATCTAACCAGATTCTTAGACTAGTTAGAAACGTGTGGGAGAAAAGACCTGTACATACACTTTTTCTTTTTACTTTTGTACATGAAAGAACAGTTTTCCCTTGAGACAGAAGGAAAAAATGCAATATGTAGGGTGACTGAAAAATAACTACTTTCTTCTCAGCCTTGTTTTTAGGTGGATTGTAGTCAAGTAGTAAAACTTAGGCAGTTCCTGTTCTCTGTAGAAGATCTACAATCGCCTCAACACTGCTGGCACCCTAAAGCGGCTGATTACCATCACATCTCGTCTCAGCCAAGAGCCAGTGATAAACTACATTAGTCTGCTAAAATATTTGTATTGCGTTGGTTTTTTTTTTTTTAATTTATTTACAGTGATATAAACTGTAAGATTCAGTGAAAGATGCGTTCCTTGCTTCTGCATAAAGCCTCCAAAAAGGAAGGCAAGTATTTAGACCTTCATTGCAGCAAGGAGTTGCTTAGTAACTGGTCCAGCGCAGGGGATAATATTTAGTGTAGTAAAGAAATACTTGCGTGTCTTCTGGAAGAGACCGGCCAGACTGTCTCCCACGTCAGGCAGGAATCGGAGTGTTGAGGTGAAAGATGAAACTCATATAATTGTTCAAAGGAGAGGTAGGCCATAGGAGCTTGCAGATGGCATGAGGGAAGGCTATATGCCCTGTGATCTGAAATTCTGATTGCCGCACTGTTTGGAGGGATGAGTAAATCAACAAATCAACAGAAAGAAGTTTTACAAAAGAATATGAAGCTTCTTTTTTTGTTGTTTTAGGGCTTTGTTTGTTTCTCCAGACATCTCTGTCTCCCTTGTTATTTGGTATTGAGCAATGGGCTGAGTTGGTTCTAACTGTAGCTTTATAATTTTTCCAAATATTATATATATCTATGTATTTCAAATATAAAAAGCAAACCCTTTTGCTTCTAAACAATTTATATTTCTATCAGATGTGTGAGATCCAATTATAGAAGCATATACATGCTGCTCTGTACTGAGATTTTGGAAAAATCTGACCACTTCTGTTCCTTTATCTTCTGATTTATTTAATCTAAATATTTTTAAGAATCAGTTCTGAGCATGCACTCTTACTTCATTTTTACATAATTGGTGTGTACTTATCGTTATTTAGAGATTTGGGTCCCTTAAAATAAGTTCTTAAGCAACTTTAAAGCCTACATTCTCAAAATTTCAGGAGAGAAATAGACATGTGAATCACTTTGACATTTTTGAAAACATTGCTTCAATCCTCTCTTTCATCTTGTAATTTTAAAGGATTAAAGGCTTGCCTGTCCTTTTAAGTCACAAGCCTGCATTATCACTGAGAGTAGTGGCACTGTATTTCAAGACGCATAGAGCTATCTATGCTTAGAAGACTTCTGAAAGCATGCTTGTAAACTTGATAGATGTAAAGATCATCCTGAGAATCGGGATATCTGTGGAGACATGGGCAGCTCCAGGAGTGCTGGTTTGGGGAGTTACGCTGTAATTAGAAAGCCATTTTTATTTCTTTTTTTTTTTTTTTTTTAACCAACTGTTGCAGCTGTTTCAACAGATCCTGCTCTTGGGTGTAGTAGCAGATAAACAGAGAAACTCCGGGAAGAATGGAAGGGAGGAGATAGGTTTGGGTCTTGCTTGGTCTGAGGTACCACAATAAATACACTCTGATAAAAGATAACAGAAAAAACTGTTGTTTGGCTAAAAGCACTCATTTTTGCTATCAGAATAAGGTGACAACAAACATATGTATGTCTCAGGTGAAAAAGAACACTCAAATATAACTTGATTCCCACCCCCCCACCCCGAGCTTCTTAGCGTGTGTACTTAATTGCCAAAGCAGTATTAATATGTATGTATCTAATGTTGTTCCTAATGTTGTATGTGATATTACTGAACCATTCTTTCTCATCCTCGCCCTTTGCTTTCCCAGAATTAGTTGTGGTGTTGATGGATGTCTTTTGTATCCAAAAACATCTTTAGTTACAAAATGAGGCAGAGGTCCGCTGAAGAAAAGCATTCATCCAGCCATTTCATGGGCACCATCTATTCTCAAGCACCTTGCTGCGAGGCCTTCCAGTGCAGCATGTCTCATTTTCCATAAACGTCGTCTTATCTGGACTTGCTCAAATACAGTGTTCTTGACTTTTACAGTTGCCAGGATTACCTCCCCTTTTTTAAAGATAGTTCCTCAGATATTCCTTCCTCCTACTGGTCTGTTGATGCCTCCTTTCCCCGAGCTCTGTGCTCGTCCCATCCTGCTCCGCTCGCTGGTGCTCTGCACCTCACCAAGCTTCCAAAATGTAGCGTCAGTCCTCCCGTACACCACTTTGCCGCCGATGGTCTTCCAGATATAGCTTTGACTTACAGTAAAACAAATTTGGAGAGAAAGCATTTAGCTGCCTTGATTTAGTCTATATCCCACAGAATTTTTGTAAAACAAATTGTTTCTCCTTTCTACATTGGTAGAGAAGTTTTATTGAAGTAAGAAGTTTTTATATTTCAAATGACAGATAAATTTCAAATCACAAACTAAATCCCATCACAAATGCTTCAATTTCAAATCTTCATACTGCTTCTACTGCACTAAGGGAGTCGTAAGCTTGTGTGTTGTCTGCTACAGCTCCATACAGTACATAAGGGAGCCCAGAAAAGCTCTGTATTATTTCCTACCCACACAGAGGAGTGAGCCAAACAAACGGATTAAGAGGAATTGAATATAGCTCAGCATGCTCGGAAAGAACGGACAACTTTGGACACAGAGATGTCGGACAGTAGAGCAGTATGTTCTGATGTGCGTTTCTACTTCGTTGTGAGCAACGTCAAAGACTGACGTAAATCAGTTGTATGATGCCTGATATGTAGATTTGATAGCAGAATTAAGAAAGCAGCCAGGGATTTCCCCGGAACCTATATGGCATGAGGGATGCTTCAAGGTTGTATATAGGGTTGTTTTGGTGCAGACCCAAGTGAGAAGCTGTTAGTCTGAAAAGAACATGTAATTTGAGTCTGGAACTTCACCCAGTGATCATTTATCCACCCCCATAAATTCTGGTTGAACTAGGTTGTATTTCTTATGAAATCAACTACTGATAATGTTGGAGAATCTGTCATATCCCTAAATTATTTGAATAGGTATTTATTAATTTTGCTTTAAGTTTTTAATTTTTTTCCTTCTTTTTACTTCTGTGTACAATATGCCGCCATTAGATTTCATTAAACTCTGGCTGCTAGATTGGTCTCTAAATATTTTCTTCCCTATGGGCAATTTACAAATTGTGACAAAATGCTTCTTGATTTCACCGTTGATAAGACAAATGGAAGGAGATCTTTAAACTTATTAGGCATGACCACCTACTGTGTCCTGTATAGGCCTACATTCATAGGTTGGATTAGTGAGGATGGTCATAATTATAGTATCTTCTCCACAAAAAGGATGATAAATGCCCTTGCTTCCAGCTACTATGGAGTACCCTGGAAAAAAACAAACAATCAAAAATGTTGGATAGATAACATTTTAGGATAGTTATCAGAACAGAAACTTAAGGACAGTTTCTGTTTTGGAAGTCTTTTTGGAGGAAAGACTATAACATCTTACAGAGACTCTCATGTTCTTCTTTCTGATCTCTGCCTGCTAAAAACACACTCTGTCAGGAGCCTGCAGAGACTGAAGTCTCACACTGACCAAAACCCGCTAATGTCTTGCAGCTATTTTCCTACTACTATCTTTTTTTTGAATGCTGCATTCTTATGAGGCTGGTAAGGAAACACAAAACATCCAGTGTCCTGCATCTGCCACTGATGGATTCTTTATCTGAATGAAAATGCCACTCCATCGTACAAGAGATTTAATTTTTCCTTTGTTTGCCTCCATTTTTTTTAAATAAAAGTATATGGAACTAGCAAATCCTGGCAGAAAGACTGCAAACCATATATTTTAATATTATTATTTTTTTCAATCTCAGTTATCTTTTCTCTATTGCTTATATTGACTTTTCTTGAAGCTAGATCTGGCTGTCAACTGATTTCAGGCTGTCTCACTGATTTAAAAGTCTAATAAATTTTAAACTTAAAAAAAATCAGTTATGTTTTGAGGTTGGGATCTGAGATCAACTAACAGCAATTTACTTATGTTCTTAATTTGGAGAGTTGAGCTACCAGAACTAATTGTATTCATGCTTTGTGTACAATATCAGTGGGATATTTGGTATAAAAATGGATATAATAACAATGGGTGTAGCAACTTGAAGAGGGATTTGGGGATCACTTTGTGGCCGAACAAACATCTGTGATTCTTGAGCGTATAAGAATATCAAGCAGTAGTAGGAACATTTTATAGCTATTCTTAATTGAACATTAATTCAGCCTTTACTCCAAGAGTATACTTGGTTCTGTTTTATCCATTTAGCGAAGAAGCTGGAAAGGATTCAAATTATTTAAAAAAAAAAAAAAAAAATTAGAATGATGTGGCATTTAGAAAAATAACCTTAACATGAGAGAAAAAGAAAGTCTATTTATTTTATTAAAGAGTTTCTTAAGAAGTGACCTGATCACAGCCTGGGGCAGGATTATGTTGAAGACTGTTGTGCAGGGTAGAATTGGCTGTAAACAAGCAGGTAAGAAGTTCCTGCTGTCCAAAACACCAGCTACCCCCTCTGTGACTGTCTTTAACTTACAGGTAGGTCTTGATTTGGTAGGAAACTCCCAACTTTAACAAAATCCAATAAGAAAATTACTTCATACTGTTGTTTTGATAGGAATCAGAGGATTTATAGGTTACAGACAGCATAAGCAGGTAACAGGAATGTAACGTTAAACAGTACGTTTCCATCCACTGAAAGATAAAAACAGAATTACAAGTGATTACTGAAATTAAGAATCATCCTTTTAGATGTCTGTTGTCTTAATCGAAGTGCCATTGTGAAGAAACTGGTTTTTTACAATAATGTAAATTTTTAATACATGGAAAGAGTATGTTCATGTAACAATGTCACAAATTCGGCTTAATGATTAGGAAAACAGAAACTTCCTAAAGTTCTGGTAAGGAACAAAACCCCAAAAACCTGCAAGAATAGCAACCCAAAACTCAACGTCTAGCAAATAAGTTATGTGTAATAGAACATCCAGTTGTTGTCTGGAAAACACTGCAGAAACTTAATTTGATGTTTAATTAATAGATCTTTTGGGTTGTATTCAATCATCCCAGCCTATTGCAGAGCAAAAAAAGTTTTTATTTGTTAACCACAGAGAAACAGCACATCTTCAAGTGCTCAGTGAGTTTCCACCTCACATATCGTGAAAAGAATTATTTATAAATTTCTGATCAACCATATCTGAATAATCACAGAGGTGGCATCAGTAATGCCAAATACCTGTGGACAAGACCTTTCATGGTGATTGCTGATTCTTAATTCAGCAAAAAATGGAATTGGAATTATTATTCCACACTGAATTTTCAAGGCTGGGTCCCAGCCTTGAAATGCTGTATTTAGTAAAAACTGTATTAGTAAAAACTGAACAGATACATTGTAGCCCAAATTATATCAGGGTAGGGGTCCAGAGTTCCCTGTTTGCATGGGTTAAATTTTTTCTTTGTAATATCTATTATTAGAATTATTTGATTGAAGATAGGGTGTGCTCAAGTAAGATCTGTCCCCGATGTGTAAAGATGGTATCTTTGGGACAGTAAAGCACATTTATGACAGAAGGTCTCAGAAGTAAAACTTGGAAGCTTGTGGAGCCACTAAGGGGTTACGTTTTGAATGAATGTGTGGGAATGGAAATGAATCAACTTGGGAGAAAAAAAGTTCTTTTTAAATAACCCAGAACCACAATTAAAGAATCAAAATCTGAGTTGGAATATATTCTGTATAAACCTACACAAACGCTCTCCAGCCCTTTTTTCCGTGTTCAGGCAAACTATGTGCTTTTTCCCTACTGGAATGAGGTCAGAAAACCTTCAGAAAAACGTCTTCCAAGCAGACCCTTACGAGGTGGGGTAGGAAGGAGGGCAGGCTGCTGCTGCAGCCACGGTCTGTTACTACCCGTAGGTGGTTTGCCCAGTTCCCTCCCGCAGGCGCAGGGAGCGGGAGGCGGGGGGGAAAAAACGGTTTGGGTACATGCTTCCTGGCTGCCACACAGCACCACAGCTGCTACCTCTTGGCTTGGGAGGCTGCGCTGGTGGTGTGAGAAACAGAAATGAAAAAATAATGCAGATGGCTTTTATCTACAGCAATGAAAACATCTTAAGTTTGGCCACTGTTTCCATGGTGACCATGCCATCATATAGTCTCCCTGGGTAACAGGCAGGAGGAGGAGAATGCTCAGAGTCTTGAAATATATAAACCAGCATATTCTTATGAGAAATTGTTTTGCTCAAAAAGCAAATAGATCAGGGTGTTTTGGAGAACTGCATCTGTGCTTGCGCTTGTACAGTCTCACAATGACAGTGGCTCTATTGATGGGACTGTCAGCTATTCAGAAAGCCGTGTATGAGAAGTAAGCCCCTGTCACATCAGGTGGAATTATTCAGAGGCTTGTGACACCTGGATAAAAGGCTAATCTGCACATTACATCGTCTCTGGTTTTGGGTGTAGTCCGTGCATATTCTGAAACTGGGTGACTGTGAATCACCTGCATTGGAGGCTTCTCTGCATTTTTTTGTCAATGTATGCTCAAAAGATACCCACCCTTTTCTCACCCTGATAAATTATTCTGTAATAATGTTTGTTTTCATTTTTGTGATTTAAACGAAAAGAAAAGGGTTAGTGTATCTTCTACTGACAGGACTGGACCTGGGTGGCAGGGGAGAGCTGCTTGTGGGCTGGGTGCTGGCTGCTGCGCTCTGAGCCGGGGAGAGGACCCTTCTGGCGGAAGGGCAGCCTGCAGCCTGCCCTTCCCTCGGGGCAAGGGTGCGGCTGGGGTAACTCCGGGGGTGCCCCGGGGGGGCCGCGAAGGAGCAGCCGCGCATGGCGAGCAAGGAGCTTTGCCCACAGGGGCAGACCAGCACAGGCTGGACTCGGGGGTTTCCACACTGGGGCCCCAAATTGTCTTCGGTCATATGACCATGTGCCCCTGTTGCCTCAATTCCTTGTCGGTCCCGCCTCTTTGTCCCTTTCTTCTTGCAGTTACATGTGGGAGGGGTGGAGGGTATGACAAAATTTATTCCATCAGATTTTCCATTTGTTCTTTTTCTTTTTGGCTTCGGTTACCCTCTTCCCTGGCTTGCCCTTGCAGGTGGCAGCTCAGGTGGCCCAGTTCCTGGGCACAAGGCGTTCCTATTCAGCTGGGAGCCCTAGAAGGACACTCCATGACTATGTGAAAAGCTGGTTTGCATTTACATGAAATTATATTATACATACATAAATAGGCAGTGCATATTTATCAACTGCATCTGCAGGACACATGTGCTGTATCTAATAGATCCTGTACAGGAATGGTAAATTTTTGCCTTTAAAAGACAAACTCCCAGGAAACGCTTCACTTGTGCTTCCTACAAGGCTAAGGCACACAAAGGTGGACATGGGAATCCAAACTCCAGCAACTCAAACAAGTACTATTGACCCAGTGGTCACCGTTGATGGCGGCTGAAATTATTTGGCCTTCTGCTATTCTGAAAATCTTGTTTATGGGCAAAGAGGATGCATGTGAGTAAGCAAATAAGCATATACTTTATATGAGTAAAGCCAAGAATTTATTCTTAATAAAATTGAAATATTAATAGTCTAGTTATTATTAGTTGTAGAAAAAGCAAGACTAATAATGCCCCACCTTGAGTGTGGGGTATATTCCTGGTTGTGTGGCAAGTCAGCTGGTCTAGCAGTACTGAAACTCATATTTTTCAGCCCATCTCTATGTTCCAGAAAGCTGTGTAGAGCTGTTATCATTAACACTTCACCTGTTTTTTAATCTTTCTTTCCTGTCAGCTGCAAACTTTATCAACAGATTTTTTTATTTGCTTTCAGGAATGGGTCTGCCTTCTGGATGACCTTAATCAAAGTAGAGAGGTTTGAGATCTGGCAGACTGTTTGTGTCAACGCATGACTTGATTGATGGTGTAGCCAAGGCATGCTCATTACTCAGAACTGTTCTGTTGGAGGGTTGGATCTGCTTGTCTGCGTCCCAGCTACTTTCTGAGCAGAGAGGTTGGTAGCTGGGAGCTTCCGAGAAGATGTTCGCATATATATGACCTCTCGTCTCCCTAACCCAACCAAATCTGAAAATGCAGAATTAAGGTACCATTTAATATCAAGTCATCAATGCAGAAAGTAACACAGACTGTGACATACCTAAGGACCTGGGGCAAAAGTGGGGATAGTAGAAGAGATGCAAATTATTTTCATAGGTGGAAAGGAAGATAGATGTTTGGTTGGTCCCCAGGTATTCTTTTGTGGTGCTTAAATTACTACCTCTCCTGTTTTAGAGAATTATGGAAAGGAGAAAAGCTCCTTGCAGTGAGCCCACAACAGGTGAGTGTCTTAAAGCTGAAAGCCTTGCAGTTGTGATGATTGTCTCTAGCTTGTTTTTGATCTCTCTCTGGGTCATGTTACTATCACTCCTTTTTGTCTTCTCTTCCTTACTTTAAGTCATCAAACACTCCACAGGGTTCATGTCTGCATGAAAAAGAATAATTGGGACATATGAAGGGTGCCACTTCCAGCCTTCTTCATAATGGTGACCATTACAGAGTTTATGAGAAAAGAACATAGATGTTATGCTCTGGAGTAAATATACTGCCTGGTATCTGCAGTCAGCAAATCTCAATCTGTGTTTATCTTGTGTATTTTTATTGTGATGTCCAGCAGTTTGATAATCTGTCACTGAACGGTCCTGATTCCTTGTTGCTCAATCTCAGTTGATACACAGGTTTTCAAGGATATCTGGATTTTGGAGGACTTTGGAGCACTTTGGGAACTAAAACTGTAAGTGTAGGAGGAAGAAGGGGAGGAAATACTTTGTGACCTCCTATCCCACAGTCTTTACAAATATGTTAAATTGGCATGCCACTTCTAAATAACTATTATTCTGTCAGGGTATGATAGCATTTAAGATGAAATTTTCGTCATCCTTAAACTTTGCTTGCTTTAAGTAGGCTTTGACAATAGAGCTAAGCTAAGAAACTGCTGCCTTTCAATTTTATTTTCCAGAAAATCCATGAATTGAGTGTTAAGATGTGGTAAAAAACTCTGAGTTTACTCAGTGTTTTGGTTTGACTGGCATAGAATGGCCAGGCTACTTTGGGGATAGTGTAAAGGATTGTTTGTTTACTATCTGTAAAGTTACAAGAAGACGGGCTGGTAATACAACTGGAAGGAATTTCACACTGGATCACAATGATCACCAGGTTTTTTTAGATGGGACATTGGCTTTGTAGATTCTTGTGCTGATTCACAGCAAGGAAACTCCTTGGAAAGTTTCATGGAGACTTCTCAGCCTCCCACCATGATTATTTTCCTCTCTATATTTCTGTTTTAAGAGATTCCGCAGAATCAATTAAGAGAGAAGTTGATTTCACCTTCCACGCTCGCAGGTGTGTCTGCTCGGAAGTGCGAAGTTGTGACTTTACAATTTTATCATTTTATAAAGCCAGATAGTACAGTCCAGGATTTTGATGCTAGTAAGCTAGTCATAGTGCAAATAATGGGAAAAGCTCAGCAAGTACTCAAAGATACCTCAAATTTCATTGGATTTTTTTTTTTTCCCCCCCAGAAAAAAGAGCCTGGTCTTCAGTAACTGATAATATAATTGTGGAGAAAAGGAATAGCCACAGTGTACTTTTCATTAAATGTGTAGAATCCAATTAGAAATGAGTTGTTCTGTGAAAAAGATATTTAATAAAGCCTGGTGTCCTGGAGATTTGGGTCGTCTGTCCCTCTGCCTGATCTCCGCATGCGCTGTGATAAATATAATTTTGAGCTTTCTTTGTGTCCACTGTGATTTTCTTTGTCCCTGTTCAGCCTTTACAGCACTGCCAGCTACCTTGTGTTCCCGAACGCCTTGGGAAGAGGGAGCTGTGGCTGATGCGGGGTTTGTGTGTGGCCAGACAGCACCCATGTGCCGACCGACCGCTTGGCAGATGACCGAGCTCGTGGTGCTGTCACCTTACAAATTAGAGAGCTCTAGTTTGCATCTTCCTCGGTCATTAGTTTTCATCCAACTTAAAAATAATCCCTTGGGACTTCAAAAAGGTGAAGGGTTATGAAAGGAGAATGATGGATAGGAGGAGAGGATGAATCCCTGGAGATGCAGGCTAAAACCAGGCTGAAAACAACCGGTACATTTAGGAAGTCACTCAAGAAGTGAAAAAGCAAAGAGCAAGATGTGATGTTTCTCGCAGCTTTAGAATTCAGTGCCTGGGGATTAAAAAGAAGCTTTTCCTCATTGTGGTTGCTTGCTATATATAAGACAAACCCTCCCCACGTGTAATGCATTCAGTCTAGGGGAGAATCTGTGCTAACACCTCTGTTAGGGATTGACGGATTGATCCTCAGGGCAGGATTCGGATCTTGCTGTTTTGGGGAACAGGATGATCCTTTCTGGATTTCAGTCGCAGTCAGCACAAAAGCAGAATTTGTAAACAATAACAGAAGCAATGAACAGTATGGAGGAGGGAGAAATAGCATTAAAAGGAAAATCCATCACATTGAAATAGTAGTAAATTTTAAATTCATCTTAAAGTGAAAGGAAGAGTCACAACCAACAGCTCAGGGTAATTCTTGAAAAGAAGGAATGTGCTGAAAACTGTTGATAGGGCAGAATTTAGGAAAAAATTAATATGGAAACAGATGTATTTGTACTGTACAGATCCCAAAGTGTTAACAGAAGTGGTATAAATGCATTTCTAAAAATACACAGTTATTAAGAATGTCAGTGGAGCTGCCTGAGTTTTCACCAGGGCTGACTTCCCTTCATGTTTACAAATCTTGCCTGCTTGCGTGGTCTCTAAAGCAATTTGAAATTCCTTATTTGCATATTTATTTCTTAACCTTAACGTAGCAATAAAATGTATAACCATCTCCTTTTTATTATGTGTATCATGCTTGATTTTAAATTAAAGGAAAAGAACCAATTCATTAAACTGTAAGCTATGACAACTGCGAGGGTTTTTTAAAATGAATTTTCCAGTGAGTGAAATAGTTTCTGTAATTTTTAACTGCAGCTGTATTTTGATATGATCATGAAACATTTTAAGGGTTTTTTTGCTGTATGTGTAAAGAACCAATGTCAATGTATACCAGGTAATTCTGCATTTAAAACAGAACATGAGTTTGCTTCTGCAAGAATTGCCATGTCAATACTTCATCAATAAATACTTTTGTGAAGCTGCTTTGTGATAGAGAACTCTCATATATCATTCCCCAGGATGAAGGGTTAGGGAAATACAAATCCTTCTGAAATAATTCATAAATATTAGCTCACTTTGCAGGAGGAATGTGTGCTATATAATGACAGCATATCTATTCAGCCAACCAATCCTGTGATTATAACTGGTATTATAAATGAGGTTTTTCTAGACGTAGACTATTACCAGAAGACAAGATAAGATAAATATTCCCTCCCTCAATGAGATTTCAATGTCCATGAGAACACATCTCATGGAAACATTTATATGACAACTATAGTAACTGTAAAATGAAATAAATGCTAATGTTGTACCTACTTAATTTATATGATCTCCGTATGGAAAACATCTGCTAAAAATTCTCAATTAATAATACTGACATTTCGTACAGAAGGGAAGGCTGAGCGATTTGGGTGGTTTTCTTGTTTGCAGTGTATTGCGCTTATTCTCTTTGGGAAGGAAGAGAACTGTGCTTAAATCTTCATGTATTTGAATCGTACAAATCACTTAAGTATACGAATTGCCTTTCCAGATAACGGACGCAGTGTTCTAATAAGTGATGGTTTAAAATTAAATGAATCAGTTTAAACTTTAGCATTTATATAGTATTTTAGTGCTGTAAATATAAGAAAAATTACATTCTAACATTGTCTTCTCAGTCTCCAGTTCTTCCATTTCATGCCCTCTTCTTGTGTCAGGCGTATTAGTCTCCCTGAATGTCTTTGACTTTAGGTTTCAGCTTGACGTGATTCAGAACTATTATCGTTACCATATGTGAAAGTGTGATGCTCTTCGCATACTGAGCCAGGTCTGATCTACTTGATGTATCTAGATACTCTGAAAAATATTTCAGAATGATTGTTTAAAAAGGAAAGTAATTTCCCATCTTCAGGGTTGCGATGAAAATCATTAGCTGTGATATAAACATATTCTGTTCAAAGATGGAATATTCAAAATATTCAAGATGCTCAAAACAGAATGTGGAAATAAAAATTATCAGGATTTTAAGTTCGTAATCTCATTTAATTCCATCCTGATGTAGTTGGCAAAGAAACAGGACTCTCTGCACCTTTTATTTTGGGGAATAAGTAAGTCAAGCTCATTTAGCCTTCCCCTAAGATAGGCTTCCCATTCCCATTATTGTTTTAGAAGCCTTTCTCTGCATCTGTTGCACTATGGATTAATCATTATTGAATGTTATGATTTGAGATGCACATGGTAGTCCTTCTTGGGTTACCATCTATGTCTGGAAACATTTTGGTAGATAATTTTTTTTAAATTACATTTGATGTTTCCACACCTAAATGTGATCAGTTGTTAAACTCAAATATTTTTCCCTCTGTTTCCCACCAATGAGCTCCAAACTTAAAGCGTGTAGTTCTGCTTTACCATTTATAAGTGTATGCCCAAGCTCTGCTGAATTTTAGTGTTTCGTTACGTTATTCCTCAAAGTCGTAGTATTTTAGTGAATATCTAGGCTATTGAAATAGGTGAAATAAGGCAGTTCAATTTGTTAAGGAAACTTACGCATACCTTATATTACATGTTGTGGTAGAAAATCAGTAAGAGCTTCTGCTCCACTGTTTTGCCTAGCGCAGGGCTGGTGCTGGTCTGTGTGGTGGAGCCCAGGCAGGAACCTCACTGGTGTCGGCTGAAAGATTAAAGGGTAAAACTCAAAACTCACAGAACAAAACCCCAACCCACCTTCACCCTCTCTCATTGTGTTCCTTCACACTTAGGGAAGCCCTAAGCTGGAGGAATGTGGCTGAATATGTGCTGATGAAGGCAAAAGATTATTGTGATTACTGAAAGAACCTAGTATTTCCTTCTGCAAGGTGGACCTGTTAACAGCATTGTAACTCAAGGAAGAAAGTGTAACTGATACATAAAACTGCTATCCCACCTTTACAAACCCCTTTTAAAAGAAGAAAGTAATATCCACCTATCTGTGTGTGACAGAGAAGGAAAAGCTTTTTTTGGTGTGCCTAAATACAGAGAGTATCCCATGTCTACACTATTGGGTTTCTCTGTAGATTCTGCAGACTAAGTAAATTATTGTTCGCCTACATATGCAACATATACAGGTATGTTATATAGCCTGGTTGTTAGCTCTGGGCTAGAACAATGTAGTTATGGTGCCTGCTGTAGTCAGAAGTGAGTTTGCATTCTGCTAAGCCCACTCTGAGCAGGTTTATATAGTTAGCCTGGGTGCAAGCCAGTGATGCTCTGGGGCAAAAAGCATGAGCTACTGAGCCGGTATGCATAATCCCAGCACAAAGGCAAGGCTGCACAAGATGGGCTGTTGTTATGCAAGCTAAATTGATAAAAGCCAGCTTGCCCATATGCAGTGCAGCCCTGTGCTGCAGGGCATGTGTTTGTCTTCAAAGTAGGGGAATCCTGACCATCAATCCTAAAGGAGTTACTTGCCTGGGTGGTCTGCCCCCCATGGCCCATTTCCTCCTTCAGAACAATGGGAGAATGGAATTGCTCTCAAGATCTTTGTTACGCAATGTTAGCTTTCTTGCATTCATTTTCTTGCACTCGTTTAGGAGGTAAAGAGAAGGAGGAGAAGGAAATACCAGATTTCTTATAGTTGTACAAGGAGCACAGTAGAGTCCTCTGCTTAATTTTGCTTCACCAATAGGAAGAATTAGTTGCAGGAGTCAAAATCCCAAGGTCAGATTTAAACTCTGCAGCATAATTTAATGGATTAAAAGGGACAAATTCCCATCTGTCAGTGCAACTATAACCAGGAGACTGACTAGTCCTAAATCTTAATATTTATGTGTCCAATATGTCATATCTAATATGTTTAATGCTCTCAGTGTCTACCTCAAACAGTACCTCTGCTCTAAGAATATTTGCCCATGGTAACATGTCTTCAAGAAACTAGAATTCCTGTTATTTGGAACAGAAATGTGATAGAGGAACAAGAAAACTAGAACGAGAGGCAGATGGAGACAGAAAGAAAGAGTGATATTGGGTGTGTTATGTGTGGAACTAGAGACTTGCACACTTCAAATGCTGAGCGGAGGAACTGGGAAAGGAGTGTGACTTAGAAATGCAAACTTTACATTTCTAAAAATTGTTTGTTTTGGTTTCTGGTGTGTTGGAAATTTTCAGGAACTGTGGGGCATTTTTTTCATAACATATAGAGCCCTAGTCTACTCATACAGAGCCCTAGTCTACTGACGGTCAGGGTCCTTTTATATATGTCAATTTGGAGATGCAGAGGTAACAAAAATCTCTAATACCCTCTGAAATTTTGGGTTTAAGACTTAAAAAAGTCTAGCTGCAAATTCCTCATTTCCACTATGTGAAAGCCTTTAGGTTCATTCCTCGTTTCTGTGTTACAACTGTGTAATTTTACATATGAACTGACAGTGACTGACCTGGGTCTTTTTAACATCTATAGTGTTTCCAGTTGTTATAAGTGACCAGTAAGGAATGCTGCATCAGATGTCTAACTTGCTGCAGGAACAAAATGGCTCTTAACAGTGTGCCAGCATGAGGAAGAAGCTTGTAATTTAGAGACCAAAAACAGAACTAAGAGGTGTTAATTATCTCATCTCTTTGTACGTTTGTCAGTTTTTAACTGACCACTATAGTTTTAACGCACAAAAGAACTCTGTCCCTTTTTCCATTTTGTTACCTGATGCCAATTCATTGCTGTGGCTGTGGCCTTTTGTCATAGTCTAACCTCAGAACTGCTTTCTGTGAGTGAACTGAAGACCATTTTTTCAGTTGATTTGTAAATCAAGATGTTTTAATCCAAATGAGCAATGGGATGGTCTTAATCTTATTGAGAAGACATGTAAAAAGAAAAAATTACATCCTCAACTATAATGAAGCTGTTTAATTGTGTTATCTTGTATAATAACACAGTACAAGGTGAAAATACAAGGTTAAAATTAATTAAATTAATTTTTTCTTAAAAAAAAAAATCTGATCATCACTATTTCAAGTGAAAAATATTGTTTTTGTGACAAACGACAATAATGGGAGACAACTTCTTTGCTCCTCTTTCTGAAGCAACTCTGTGTGATTCAGCTTCAGTAAATGTATTTCTTTTAACTAGATACAGCCCTTAATCTGTTGTTTCAGTACCTAGTTTCTCTGGCTATTCTTATTTTTCATGGTAGGAATATTAATCTAGAGTTATGGGACAGATTTATGCTGGTAGATGACTAGCGAAGTGTATGCTCAAGTTTTTTAGAGTGTAAACTTCATGTTAAAATCAAAAGTAAGATTCTGCCCCAACACTTTCATAATATCCTTTAGTCCATACATAAAAGAAAATTGATACTCTTGTGAGGAGAATGAAGAGAGAAGTTTTGGGCATTTTTAAGTGAAATAACTAATGTTGGTATGCATTACTAATAAGCTCATGATCACTTCTGTTGGGGGAATGCCAACAGGGATGGATGTACAGTAGTGGAGAAGTGGGAACTGGGGACTGCAGTGGGGCAGTAAGCACAAGTCAGAAGTAACAGACATGACTCGAACATGTTTTTCAGCTAAAGGGTGCTGTGTTTGACTGTAGATCAAGGATACAAGTAATGTTTTGGTTCCATTTGGTGAATGTTTGGTGTCCAGTTTCCTTACCACCTGGGTTCCCTGTCTGAGCTCTGGCTGGCAGTACTAGATCTATGCCAACTTCCCACCTCCAGTTTACTGTTATGTGAAGTACTTATTATGAACTTATATACCTTAATATAATTGGGACTTGAACCAATAAGCCTTGACAGTGAAAAGTGGTTTCTGTTATAACACAGTCTTACGAGGGTGTTGAAAGCTGAAGCGTGTCAAAACTTGTTCACCTTCTGTTCTTTGTTGGTTACTGTCCTGCACTGGGGAGTGGGTGGATCGCTACAAACTTAAGGAGATGAGACATGATTACAACAAACTTCTAAATGGAGCATGGCAAAGAAAAGGGATTTGTTGTGCGTTTCCTACCCCGTTTTCCTAACCTTTGTAGTGGTTTACCTCCACCTGTCTCTGAGGAACTGAGTTTCACACTCCTATTTATAAATAGAAATAACTTGTTTGAGTAAATGGAGATAATGGCAATGTAGTTAAGATTCTCATAAAGGCATCAATTTCAGCCACAAAGTATCTTCTCCTTTGACTAGAAAAAGGGTTATCACCTGTGTGCAAAGAGACTAGAGCCTTCATTCAGGGATATATTCATATGGCTGCCTTCAGGTCAGCTGAATAGGCACACAGAGGTCAGTGCATCTATTCAGAGCTTAAACAAGATCAGAGTAATGCTGTTAAGAGAAACAGTGGAGTTCATCAATTCTGCTCGCTTAAATCTAGTTGAGATTATAATTTGACTTCAGCAGGCTCCTAGCATTAAACTGCTTTAGGTTTATTGTCTGTGCCTGGCGGCTCCAGAGCCAAGTGCCCGAGCCCTATGTGCGAGAGCCGCGTGGCAGCGCTGAGGCGTCACCCGGGAGGGGTGGGGAGGCCAACGCAGCCTTGGGGAAAGGGGTGAGGAGGCATTTAGAAGAAGGAAAACGTTATCTTATCCTCTATTTTACTTAGTAGATCCAAAATACAACTGCGACGAATGTGTTTGAGACAGCCCTGATCACAGGTAATTCTGGGGCTGAGCCTGGGAGTTTTCTAGTGAAAATGTTCTGTATTTCTCAACGCAACTTGGAGAACTGCTCTGCTGTTGGCAGTGAGGCATGCACAGTCTTAAACATGGCATTGTTTCTGTCCTTAGTTTTAAGGATTAAGGGATAGATGTCCAGGCAAAAGATTAATGTAGAATTAATGTATGACATATGTATGACATACTAATCAGTGCAACTTTAGATTTAATTTTGTAACATACTGACAATCAGCTTCAGCATGTTGTAATACTGCATCCTCATTTTGTACGGCACCCACCATAAGCTAACTGGCTTAATGCATTATGGGATTAAATGACAAATAATGTGATTTTTCTAGATAGATTTTTTGATGGCAGTAAAATACCAAATTTTCTTTGAAGAAATTTCTCGCATGGGTAGAGTGCAGTGCAAATAGCCATGCTCATAAAAACTTGCCAAGTAAATATGGCTTAAAAAGGCACAGATTTATTGTGGAAGCTTGGGGGGGGAGGGGAGCAGTTCTTTGCTTCTTTGTTTTATTAGCGACCGCCTGTGTGGCATGCAGTCCTGTGCCATGAGGCAGTTGTTTCTGTTATTGCACAATTCTTTTGCTTTCTGGAGAGACAAAGTCTTGATCTACTGCAGTAGCAATGTGTGTACAATACTGGCATGGAAGCAGTCTGTTGCGTTTTTGAAACATGCAAGCTTGAACACTTTTTTAATGGGTACCACCCTATCCTATATACTGCAGTTTTAATGCAAAGTATCACATAGTCTGGTTATTTTAACCTGAAGTTATAAATGTAATTGTGGAGGGGGGGGGATTTAAAGCTTAAATTCTGAAGACAGATTTTTTTTTTTTCTTGACCATTAACTTATCTCCTGAGCTACTCAAGAAGCAGAGATTTTTCTAACTAGATCAAGAGAAGTAAATGATACTTTTTTCTTTCTTTTTTTTTTTTTTTTTTTAATACCAGGCTACAATATTTAAGATGTATTTAATGAGCAGTTGTGATCTAATTGCAAAATAGGCTGAGAAATATTGACTTCAAGGAAGATGGTAGAGAGCACAGTATTAGGGCCAGTTACGAAGCATGATCTTTCACTGAGTAATTAAAGGTGTTTAGGATGGCTAAAGGGTAGACCAAACTATTGGTGTGAGCTTGCTTTGCTGGGATATAAAAGAATTGACAGTGGTTGAAGATCGGTCCCTACAGGCCTAATTCCAGTGAATTCCTTTTATACTGATGCTTTGCTTATGTGCTTTGTGTAAGCGGCAGCACCTGTGTTTTGGAACATATGCCACCCATGGGTTTTGTATGGAACAGTGCTGTGGTTTTGATTTGCAGCTTTTCTTCAGCTGAAGGAAACTAAGCAGCAAGGAAAAATGTAAGAAAAACAAAAAGAATGCCCCAATTGAAATGCCTGATCGAAACACAGATGAAATAATCTAATACTCTGCTAATGTACAAATAAGCCTGTTCTGCCTCACGGGTGCTATGCAATAGCAGATGAGAAACCAAGTGATTGCTTGATTCCCTATGGGAGTAAAATTGACTTACATAGTGACAGAAGTGAGAGACAAGAGTGCTCTTGAAGAAATTATTCATTAGGATGTCATCCTTGTTTAATATTAGGCTAAAGGAGTATAAAAACAAATGTAATTTCCTGTTGGGAAAGAATCAGCTATAGTTTGAGTAAGTTTGAAACTGTGAATTTGGAGCTACTCACAGAGGTGGTGATGT
Organism: Fulmarus glacialis; assembly: GCF_000690835.1. Taxonomy (NCBI): domain Eukaryota; kingdom Metazoa; phylum Chordata; class Aves; order Procellariiformes; family Procellariidae; genus Fulmarus; species Fulmarus glacialis. Next base: position 49,237 of record NW_009211122.1, read on the forward strand.
TTTTTGTGTTACTGAGATTTGTTAAATGTGATCTGATATACATTGAAATCATCATGGTGAAATCTCTGGAGATGTTTAAATATTGTACAGAAGCAAAAGTAATTAGAGTGCATAAGAATTTCTAAATGTCAAGATACATGAGCAAATGTAACCTCATAATTTGTAGAGTTTGCAATTATTTATATGTATTTATATATTCAGGAAATATTGTATGTGTTAACCATTGAAGCTGTGTAACTGCTAGGAAATCAACCAAGTTGAAATATTGCCAGTTTTACACTGTAGGAGGAAGGGATCTACCTATTACCAAATATTAATATTCTTATGATACAATGCTGGACTACACAGAAAGGTGTGGATCAAATGCATACAAAACTATATACATTTTTTTATAAGTGTTTTAATGTACAGTTTAGAGGCATTTCCCCCCAAAATAAAGCATGTCCATAGGCAATAGAAACACTTAGTAAGGGGAACAAGTATGAACGCAGCCTCCATCAGCTATTGTCTCTTCCCTCTTCCAAATAAGTTGGCCTTTGAAGTATAAACCAACTGTAGGTAATCATAAGATGTATCTCAGAGTTTGCTGAGAAAATAATTTTGACCTTTGGCCTGATTTATTTCAGTGCCATTCAGGTGGCAATGCTGGTAAACACTCTTCAAGTGTTCTCATTGCTCGATGAGTGTGTAAGGTTTCCAGATACTCCAGCTGCCAGTGCAGCTAAGGGTTGTGAGCACCAGAGAATCAGGATAATGTTTGGGGTTGCACAGAATTAAATTTCTGACCTATGCTACAAGTTGAACCTGGAAAGGACTATTTCTCTAGAGGTTAAAGCTCTTGGGTTTTACAAACACACTGTCTAAATAAGCACAGTTATTTTACTAAGTGTTAAAGCCATAAGAATGTTTATCTTCATTATTCAAAGCTGAAGTTTCTAATTCAAGTCAATATGCATGGATAAAATGAGAATCCCAGTGGCACTATTTCATCCTGTTTGCAGGATGTTTTACACCTCTTCTTACTACAGCTTCTTGCTGCTAGCAAAAAGCTGTAGTTCTGCCTAGGTTTCAGACTCCATAGCAGTTTCTCAAGGTGATGACTGGTTTTTTGTTTGTCTGTTTTGTGTTTTTTTTTTTTTTTCTTTCTTTGTGTCACAGCATCATGACTCTCTTCTAAGGTAAAATATCATAGGACTGTCTACTGGTTGAACCTTGAGTTTAAAAATACAAAGTTGTCTCCTAGATCATTTCCCACTGCTTATTGAGGTGTAGCAAGTGTTCCTAGTAATATGGTGGCAGGTTCTTTTCATGATTAAAAATAGCTTATCTGTAAATCCTAACATCAAGGCATCATGCGATTTAAGTCCCTATTTCTTGCTCCTCTAATTTCTTTATGTAATGAACCTGACGCTTTTCAGGATTTCAGCATTGTACAGTGCTCAGCTTTGCACATACCTTAGAGGTAAATCCCAGGTTCAGGGAGGAGAAGAATTCATGGTAGGTTGGCTTAATTCCTTTTTTTGTGACAGATGTGTGGATCAGAATAGAAACTGGACTGTTAGGCTAAGTAGTATGGAGGTGTATGTGTGGATCGAGTGCAAAAGATGTGGTCAGAGAGCCTTGTCAAATGTTTTTGTCTTATGGCACACTAAACAATTTCATGGGTATTACTGTTGCATGTTTTGAAATCCATTTATTTGTACTTCCTAACTACGTTCTTGGGAAACGGTGAGGTAACACAGCAACAACTTAGTTTGGATCAATAATCTGTAGGTATAACATATGAAAATAATATTTTAATGAGGCCAGGAATTTGGTTTTTGTGTGGAATTTTTATAATTACAGCAATGTGGTCTAATAATGTGAAAATGTGGCTTAGTTTTCTAACTTATTTTCATTGCTGGCTGAAGAAAGCGAATGTGATAAACTCTGTAAGGAGATTTCAATGGTTCCTGATGCACTCCAGCAGAACAATTTTCATCAGAACAAAAAAAGAGTGCCCTGGTGTCTAAGGGCTGCTCCTCTGCCAAATGAAAACATCCATTTATAGAAAACGGAGCTATTAGGGCTCTTTCCAAATTGAAAAATACAACGGGGAAAAAAAATGTATTATCAGAAAGCTTCAGGCGTTGTTGTTGTTTTTCCAGTGATATGCAGGCAAAAAGTAGAGTATTGTAGCAGGGCACAGTCATTCACGGCAGCCTGGTGTAAGTGAATGGAGGTTTGCGTGTTCTCACACCCTGTTAGGAATGGTCAGATTGCTGTGGATGCCAAGGTCTGGTGCCTACTTGTGGGTTTGATTCTTTTGCCTGATTTTACAACTAAGTGACTTATCTCCCAGGCACAGAGGTACTTCTTAACTGTATCAGCAGTGTTTAACACCTTTGCTTGCTTGAAAGACTCTAACAGCTTTGTATGATATATGTATTGTTTTCAGGAAAACCTATGGTTTTATTGACATAAAAATCATAGCTATTGTGGGCTAGTTTTAACTCTGGCACATGGAGGTGCACTGGCCAATGATTGCAGTGTGTTTGCGTCTGCTTTTTTTGAGACCTGAAATTATCACATTACCCTTGCTCCTTCTAACATTCACCTTGTTTCATTTCTTATGTGTTGTAACGAAACAGATTGCTTTCCCCAAATCATTAATTCGCAATGAAAATTCAACTAAACTCCAAAGTCTTAGGAAATTTAGATGAATAAATGTATGAAAGCTCCAAAGACAGAATAGCTTGTCTGCCAAGTCACTTCCTTCAGATTAAAAGATGTTGTCATTTAATTAAAATAAATTATTGCTTAAAAATCACCAACCAAAGACTCAATAAAATGACTTCTAGGATTAGCAGTCTTTTGAAGATGACAATACACCCCTGAATAAAATCCATATTTATTTTATATGTCAAATTAAATGAGACTATTGAAAGGTTTTTGCACTTTGCCCATACTTCGTTTTGTTTCTATGTCCTACTTTTGAACTTACTTAAATTAATGTAGTTAGAACCAAGTCCTCTAAAGATAGTGAAATTACTGTAGCAAATAACTGCTGTAAGGAAGAGGAGGATCAGGCGTGTATGTGTAATATCAAAAGAATTCTTCATGAAACTGCTTTTACAAGAAACTATTGAGAATCCTAACTTAAAAATTAGGCCACAAGACAAGACTTCCAGAAATGCTGCCAGAAAAAGAAATCTGTGCTACTGTTGGTAGTGTTAATGGCTACCACCCACTGCCCATTTGATGTGTATGCGATCATGGGTCTGGTTAATGTTACGGGTTTAATCATCTTTTAGTCAAGCTAAATGGAAGCGGAATTAAATGTCCTTTTTAACAGTGATATGTAGACATGATAGGAAGTTAGCTGGATGCCTAGTAAAGCCAGATTGTTATTATATCATTATTATTATTATTATAATTTTTGATTACAATTTTAAGCTGCAGGCTTATGTTGAAAGGCTATGCATGTTGTGAGCACTCAAACCAAAAAACTAGGGCAGAAAGAACGGAAAATCAACGAACAAAAGAAGAGGTGTAAGTATGGCCTCAGTAGATGCAAAGACATACCCTTTGTTGTAAAACACACTGGGGAGGCAGCTTTGCAATTATCACCAAGGGCACGCTCGCAGTGCGGCCAGCCCAGCTAAGGGCTCGCTGCTGCAGAAAGGGGTCTTCTTGTGCCTTCCCCTCCGCCTGCTTGCCCCTGAGTTCAGCGTAAGCTGATTGGGGGGTGGAAATCACCTGTGTAGTTTTCTGCTCTTTTATAGTTTCAGTCTATTATCTGTGGGATCGGATGACTGTCAAAACCAGATTTACTGAGAGGATGACAAGAGCAGAAGGTCAGGGCCTCTTGCTCTCGTCAGCAGCAAGATGTTAGTTCAGCTTCAGTCATTGGGAGAAGCCGTGCCCTCAGCTGTGTTAAGGGCACGGGTGGAGAAAGTGCACGTGGACTGTTATAACAACGTAGCTTTTAGGCTTTTTCTGCTTGCTGTAACTTCATATTTTTCAATAAGTGCCAAGACTTCTAAATAAGGGCTCAAAAAAGCAGCAAAAGAACTACCTTTAAATGAGATTACTTTCACTCTAAAAAAAAAAGCGTATTTCTCCCCACGGATGAGTATGAGCATTTAGACTGTCCTCAGAGGAGATGTTGGTGACCTGACAAACTGCTTCTAGTTTGCCCTTTTGAGGACAGGCTCAGTGGTTTTATTAAAGGTCTTGTGCTTGTGAGGAGAATATTGCTGGACACAAGACACTGAAGTGGCAGAGGGTAACAGACTTGGAGAGCGGGAACATAGATGCTGCTTCCCAGGTGTTCATGATCTAACCAAAGGCAGAGAAGATGGCAGTATCGTGTGTTTCCCATGCTGGTAGTATCTGGTTCTTGCCCAGCCTGGTCAGGCTGTCCCAGCCCTAGCTCACTCCTTGTGCACTTCCAGTGTCTACAGAGGTGGTAGCTCTGACAGCGAGATTCGGTCTTTTGAGTCTACCAGGTTCCTTAGGCTGCTCCGTCTGCCCTCACAGCATCTTTCTTAAAGATGGAGTGTTGAGCGACCCTTCTCATCCTCTGTTCATCACTTAGACTTCAAACATCAGGTTTTGTGTGATTTCCCCTTGCATTCCCCCTTCTGTTTTACCAGAAAAGATTTTAGCATAGGCTTTGAATAGTAGCAGTAAATTTATTGGTTTGGATGCGTCTAATCTTCCCAGTGTTTGTTGACTGTTCGTAAACAATGTTGTGCAAGAGGTTTAAATGGACTTTTTGTTACCTTGAACAATTCAGAATGCAGGCTCCTGACAACACGCAGCATCATGTTTAGAAAAGAGAAACATAAAATGCACAATACAAATCTTTGCCTCCTAAACTAAGAATAACTGGTAGCTATTTTCTTGTGTGTGTGAGCAGGGATTAACTTTGCCAGTGATTAATCACTACCGTTAACTAAAAATGTTAGGAATTATAAGAAACTCATCTTCTACTCTGGGCCCAGAAGAATGTTTGCTGATGACAACCTTGGGTCTAGCAATGAATTAAGATCCTATACGTAACTTTGTGGGACTTGAATCCACCATATTAGCAACCAAGGGCTGGATTTTAGCCAATTCAGAGTCTATATAGAAATAAAATGCATGGCCCAATAACAAACAACAGGTCAATATGAGAATCAGGAATGCAACAATAAGCCCTCCTCTCCTGCAGAGAATAATTCAGGCAAAGGAATTAATACACTGCAATTTATCAGGTTGAGCTTTAATGCTAGGCTTGCCACACTCCTCTGCTGCCCGTCTGTTGACTGGCTGTACTCCTTACTTGTCCTTTAATTAAAATTTTTAAAGATCTTAAGTTTTTAACTCGTACTACATGCATGAGGTGGGTGATAGGAAGCTGGTTATTCTGACATACAAGAAAGTGCCAATTATTCTCTCTCTCTCACCCTCTGTGGTCTTACAGCTGCTGCATGCTGCTTTTCTCTGCTGAGGTAGTTGTCTGCTGACAGTCCTAAAGGTCTTTGTATCACAGTAGCTTTGTACTCCTCTGCTGATGAGAGGGATTATATCCCCCTCTCTTCATGGTCAGTGGGCTAGGACGAAGATGAGGAAGTAGCAAGAGGAGGCATCTAGCGTGAGATACTTCTTCTCTTGAAGCTCTTAAATTATCTTCCATGGGTAATTTATCAGTCAAATCAATACAGGTATGTTACACTTGAGAGAGTATGTTAATATCATGAATATTTGGGACTGACATCTCATTCATGTTTATTGGAAAACAAAAAAAAAAAGGAAAAGATCATGTTGATAGTACTATATAAAGCATAGGGATAGCATGTCCTGTTTTTCATCTCCTTATACTAAAAAAATTTCAAATGCAAATTTCCTTAAAAATACATTTTCCATACTGATAGTGCAATGTGTTGGACAATTTCCTTTCTATTTGAATGCCAACATTTGAGAATGCTAGATCTGAAAAAGCCTTGTCTAAACTACACTGAATAACAGAACACACAATAATGCGGTAACACACATTATGTTCTCCCAAGTGAACATGATACTGAATGCTCAGTAAAAAATGTTTGATGTCTGTTAGAAATCCAGATTAGCAATATGGCAAGGCTATCTTATAAAAGTATTTCATAAGTTCTCAAAAGTCCATCACAGAAGTGGTTTCTCAGAGGATATGTGCTGTATGTACATCTGCTGCAGTAGCATGCCCAGCCTCTTGTACTTATTTAGACACCTCAGGTTGTACTCTCCAAAGAGGGATGCCAGTATCAATGGGAATGCAGGACAAAAGTATTGGTAAGGTATTAAGAATGTTGGGTTAAACACAGATTTGAGCTCAGGATCAAGTACTAGTGGAGCTGGGAGATATGGCTGAGACAGATTGTAGGATACACAGGGAAGCATATAGAAGCTGTATAGGCAGACACTTATTTCTGTCACTCTTTAGCAGAAGAGATTATGATTACGCTTATTTTTAGTTGAGCTCTGAAAGTAATCCTAGACCTGGGGTAAGAGAATGCAGAAGGCATGAATGGGGGAAGGTTTTCAGTAGAGCGTGAAGGAGAAGGATTGGGGTAAAAATAATTGGGATGTCTCAGGGCAGAAGTGGTGCTAGGGCTATGGAGTACTTGGGAAGAGATGGGAGCTCTACATGACAGTACATTCTTGCACGCACAACTGTCATCTGCTATTTCCCTGCCCATTTTAATCAGATGGTAGGAAATCAAAAGAATTTTTTATGTGATTACCTAAAGGAAGTCATTCAAATGAAATCTGTCCTTAAAGGACTAGGGCTCACAATCACTATTTAGATGAAGGGTATTTTAGTGCAGATTCACTCGCTGCCATTCCTGTCTGCTGAGA
>NW_009211123.1:0-48190 GCF_000690835.1 Fulmarus glacialis
CAGAGAGGATACGAGCGATGCCGGATGTCACACAAGCAACAGAGAAGCAAAACATCTCCTTGGGGTTCCTGTGGCTGTGTTCGTCTGAGGTGACAGTCCATGTCCTGTGCCCACCGCTAAACTCCTCCAGCTTGGGCATCCAGCGACCAAAAGTTGCTCCAGCTCCAGAGTCAGCAGAAGCCCAGGAGGGGCTGTTGGGAGAGGCTTGGTGATTGGGAGCTTGCTGCCCGGTGGGCAGGCAGGGCAACGATGTCCATGGCTTTATTTGGGGTCTATTGTGTCTTGTAAAGACGAAAGGATGTTCAAAACTCTTGCCCGCTCTCTCGGCTTGCAGCATGGGGGGATGGAGGCTGAGGGAAAACCGATGAGAAAATATTTATTAGCCTAACTACTAAGTGAGGTCTCTCTAATGGAGAATTTAATCTCCAGGACATTGTTATCTCGGTTTTCTGTATCTTAGGTACTCAATAAATGATTGCTAAAGTAATTCAGCATTCTCCTCTCAATCAGAAAACACAGCACCATGTCACCTATCCAATCACACTCTCATTCAGTAAACAAAAAACAGACAGGGTAGGTACAGGGGCGAGAAAACTCTGAAAGCATGTCTGAAACACAGGCCTGGAGCTTCAAAAGGTGATGGAAACACTCTATGGCCAGAGAATGTGGGAATGAGGTAAGCAAGAGCCGCAGGAAGACATCCACAGGGAAATGACATCAGAACCGGTTATGGGATGGCAACCAGGTGTTGCAGTGCTCAGCTATGCCATGGAAATACCTACCTGACTCCCCATCACTGAAAAAAGGGTGGTTTTCTGTCTCTCCATACCCTTGGGCTCTTCCTCATGTCTTGCATTCCCCCTGGAGAGGTGTGGAGCCCCGACATTCGCAGAGGTGCTTTCCTTTAGTGATGACACCCAGCGTGGCACCCTGCATCAAGGCGCACTTATCTTTCCATTGTCTCCATCCCTCCCTTGGCACCCTTCCTGGGATGGACCCACTGGATCCTCCTTTGGCTTGCCCTTTCCAGCTCTGCGTGTCCCTTATCTGTGCTGCGTTCCCCCTCCTTCCAGCTGTATGGGTCTGTGCCCCCTCTCCAGTGGGTGCAGCCCCATATAATGATGCCCACTCAAAAGTTTTTTCAGCCTTGTTGTATCTATCTCAGATGGGTGAGTTTGAGCACTGGAATTGGAGGTCCCAGATTCAACCAGGGCTGCTGCCACCATGGTCCCACGGGGTCCAAATGCAGCTTTGTCCTCTCATCCCTGTGGGATGTAATTCATCCCCGTGTACAACAGAGCACTTCCAGTCTGCCTCTTCAGACCTGGGTCAGGTTTAATACAGTCTGTGAGAAAGGCTTAAACCAGCAAGGTATGAGATTGAATTATGGTCTAATCTGCCACTAATAGAACCTGACCAGCTCCATTATTCAATGTCAAATCACTGCATTTGCTATTAAAACACAGCGTGAACTTCCCTAATTTCTGTCGGGTTAGGACCATATCCATCATTCTTGCCTGAACTGGCACCAGGGCAGCGCAGATAACACAGACAAATTTAATGTGGTAAATTCACCTTAGGAAGCTTGCTGTAGCGGTGCTGGGGAGGGAGGGGCTGGGCAGTCCTAGGAGGAAAAGGATGGATGATAGCAAGCTGCAGTTTGACATTGCAGGGGGTAATGAAATTGTACAGTGCCTCTTCAGGATGGGAAGGTCTAACTGGCCATTGCGTTCTGACAGTCTGACTTAAAACTGTGCTCAGAGGGGAGGTGACAGAAGAGGGACTGGTCCCACGTTCTGGTGCAAAAGAAAGGGAGTGGAAACACATAACCACAATTTCTAGATGTGCAGGTAAAACCACCTTTATTGTAGCCATCATATCATAAGGTTGCAGCCTCTTTTCCATGGGCTGTGGACACGTTAGAAACCAACTCGTGCTTTCTCCCCAGTGACGCCATCCCTGGGAAGGCAGAGGTGTCACATCAAGTTCTTTGCCTTGCTCACTGGTTGGCATCAGCCAGCCAGGATCTACCCTCCATGTGGGTAGATACTGCTTGGGAAGGGACAGATTGAACTGCTTGTTTGCAGCATCCTAAATTGACTCAGCAATTCATCAGCAGATACCTAGAGAGTTAAATGAAGACTGCCTAACCTGTGGCTCATACCAGGATTTTAGCTCTTATTTGCAGAGGTGGGAAGCAAGGCCATTGACTTGCTGGGCAACAACCAACCTTTGGCAGAAACTCCTTGTTTATGTGCTATCTTGGAACAGGCTGCCCAGGGAAGTGGTTGAGTCACCATCCCTGGAGGTATTTAAAAGACGTGTAGATGAGGCGCTTAGGGACATGGTTTAGTGGTCATGGTGGTGTTGGGTTGATGGTTGGACTGGATGATCTTAGAGGTCTTTTTCAACCTTAACGATTCTATGATTCTATGATTCTATCTCTTCCTTTTCTGTCTTTCTTCTATATCTGTACTAATTCTAGAAATGTATGAAATGTATGAAATCTCTACCACATTGACTAAAAAAAGACAACTAGAGAAAGAAGAGCCCAGAGGCACACCAGGAGTGCTGTAAACCATTATAACCATTTTCAAAGGTAAACAGAGTCTGATCGCAATGGAGATTAACAGAATTCACTAGAGAGAAAAAAAAGACTTGTCCTTACTAGGTCTAATGAGTTGATACTGGTGAAGAGGGACTTGTCACCATGGAAATGACAAATATTAGGAAAGAAAGATAAACAATTCTAGCTGGACGGTGAAGACCTTATCTGGCCACTCTCTTCTCCTCATTGCTGGTATGAGTCCAACCAGCAGGACTGCCTTTAGAGAAGTTTACGTTTCACTCATCTTTGCCTTCAGCACAGCTCCTTTGTTGTAAGGACCAGGAAGAAGGCTTTGAGGACTCAGCTAACCTTCAGAAATTAGTGGATAAATCTACCTCACAGTCAGCATGTGGAGTAGTAAGTGTGTGAACATGTGAGCACTGCTCCTTGCAAAGGTGGATACCCCAGGAATGCTGAAGGCTATCTGGGTAAGCCCAGTGTTATAGATCCTTCTCAGCTGTTAAAGCTTCCTGTATCTTTATTAGACCTTGTCTGTGAGGATCCAGCACTGGAAAAGCTTTATCCTTCTTCCTACCTGCATTCAGGATGCATCCACTTGTCCTGACAACCTCTGCCCCTTCATCTCCCAAGGTTTCTGTCTGGGACAAGTATTCATGGACCAGAAGAAGGAGCACTTTGGCTTTCACCAAAACCAGCTTCTTCCATGCTATTGGTCCTTTCAGAGTTGCCATTTACACATTCATCAGCTAGGCATGAGCAGACAATTGTTTAGGAATTCATCACGTCCACATTCTGGATCAGCACTCACATCCTGCTTCCATGACCCTCTGAACACCTACTAGAGGATTTGGGGAGGGTTTGTGTACACAAGCACCAGGCTTGCACACACTGGTGGGCTTCACAGATGCTCCTCAAGGGACAGGTGAGGAATGGAGCAAACACAGGAGACCAGGAAACAATGGGGTCATTCTCGACTGCCATCTCCAAAGGACAGTCAAGCAAGGCCAGTCCCAGGAACTTTGTTAAGGTATCAAGGAACCAGACTCTCACAGTGCTAAAGATACTGTCACAGATGTGTCCCCACACTAATTAGGAACATGTCAAGAGCTTACAGGTCTCTTGGGACAGGCAGCCAGCAAGGAAGCTGGACATGTCAGCCGCAAAGGTGCAGCAGTGCTGTCTGTGCAGCTCAATCAACACTGTGATCACACACAATGGTACTGGAAAGGACCTTCCTGAAATGGTGGGAAAGGCACTGCTTATCCCGCAGAAGCAAGGCTGGCCCTGCCACAGCAAAGCATCTGCTTAGAGCTGGACCTACCTATGCACCCTCAGAATGCACAAGCCACCAGTGACTGAAAGGCACCAGTGACAGGGCAAAGCTGCTGCGGCATGGCGATCCATGCTCAGATGTGCAACTTCAAATCCCGCAAGCACATACCTGAGGCTGCCTGAAGGAAAAACTATGGAGATAGAGGTAGCACAGGGTCTCTTTGCCCTTCTTTCAAGACCATCTGGAAAGTAGTAATGCTGAACTAGAACAAACGGAGATTTGTGATGCTTCATAAAGACATTCCTAAATACTTGTGATGTGTTTGTTCAGGCATAGCCTTTGCAATTACTGGGATAAGGAAGGCAGCCAAACCCAAAACCCTAGTGCCAGAGCATTGGGAGTCTATAAATTGTGATGGCTTTTGCATGAATAGACATGATACTGCTGTGCCAGTGCCCAAGTGCAGCACTCACTGCGGAGATCTCCAGGGCAGTGCGGGGCCTCCACCATCACCGCCATCAGTGGGTGACTCTATTCATGGCTTTTTCCCACTCTTCAGGAGAGCAAGGAAGGTCTCAGGCAAACCAGCACCACTTAGCAGCCCAGTGGAGAAGCATGTTAGACATGTGCTCAGAGGAGTTGGTGAAAAACACCCACATCCAGTTTGTCAGCTCAAAGAATGAGCCTGGTGGCATGGCAGTCCCTGATGGGAAGGTGCCAGAATGCATGTGGCAAATCCAGTAGAATAGGAACTCAAAAGAAAGGTTTCTCTTTCTCTAGCCTCTCCAGCCTTCACCTAGTTTGCCTTTTTTGGGTCATCCTCATTTGGTTTCTCCTAGGGTTGACTTTTTGCTTTCGCAGGTCCTCCATTGCAAGTACTTCTGTGTGGACAGGATTGCACCCAAGGGAATGAGTTCTTGCTAGGGGGCTAAGGCAATATTCCTTGGTGATGTGTCTTAGCTGGGGAAAAGAAAGGACTGAGGTCAACATATTGCAACTGGATCTGTGAAAAGGCATCTGACTACCAGGATCTGTTTGGACGGAACTAACTAGCTTCTTCTTGGATTGTGCTGGTGGACTGAGATTGGGGAGGATCCCTGTTCCCTCCTGCACCACCATCCCTGGTGCATTTGTGAATATCAGAGGATACACCTCGGCCGATGGGTTTGTTGCTGTGTGTAATTTTGTTGACAGAATTATATTGGCTTGCATGTGATCCCAGGCATATCACGAGGCACGATGAGATGCGCAATGCTCATTGCCCCTTGCCCTCCATCCTCTATACATCTCAATTAAAAGGTGCCATTGAAGAGGGTTTTGTAAAGTGAGCCATCGAGTCTGAGCAGCGCCGTGTGCGGGACAGGGAATGCTGCGAGGTCTGTGCGCTGCTCAATTATTCATTTCCTATTTCTGCATATACAAAAGGTTAATCCCTGCCACACAGGGAAAGCAGCTCTTTGGAGACAGCTCCATATTTTTTTTTTTTTTTCCTAGTGGTTTTTCAAGCATTATCTCTCCTCTGTTTCTTCTCTTGCAGGGTTTTGGGGGGAGGGAGCACGTAGGATAATGAAGAGCTTCCTCTTTCCAGGCAGACAGCTGGAGAAGAAACTTGATGTGGCAGGGTGGTTGATGGGTTATTAAAATGTTGGAGTTTTAACATGGGAGTTCTCCACCTCTCTAGTCCTCACCTTCACCAAGTTCTATGTACTAGGGGAAAAATGCCATCACTGGAACCTGTACCTCCCTCTTGCCACACTCCTAGGGAGGCTGCTACAGAAACCCCCACGTTGGAGGTGCTGAGTAGATTTGTTGCCTCGTTAAGAAAGACTTCAGGCAGTCAGTCCTTTGGGCAAACTCTGTGCTGTGTCCTCCAGTTCACACTGCGGAGCTTTAGAGTGGGAAAGTCTGGCCTCACCCCCGACATTCAATGAAATAGTGCTTATAAAGCATTTGGAAGAAGAAACTGCCACTTTTGCAGTGAGACCAGGCAACAAAACAATGGAGGAGGCAGCACGGCACGGCCAGTGCTACACCAGCCTAGGAGGAAAGGCTTTGGGGCTGTGTCCTCAGCATACATTGCCACAGAAAGCACAAACCTTCAGAGCGGTTTGTGAGGGAGGGTTGCAGAGCTCTACCTCCACCTCTTTTCCCCAAAATGTGTTTTGCCTTGACATCCAGGGGCTCTGTCCTGCTGAGGTTTCCTTCTGTTGGAGAACTCCAACAGGACCTTTGGAGAAGCCCCAGGAGACCTCCTCACGGCTGCCCTCCACTATGTTGTGGTGCCTGGGACTCAGGACAAGTTTCTTGTGCTGCTCTGAGCGGCCAGGACATGCAGGTGAGCAGAGACCTAGAGTGGAGGCTGTTCCTTGTGTCAGAGCCAGGAAGGGCTGTGTTGGCTCGTGCTTCACCCTGTGCTGTCCTCCAGGTCAATGGGGAGCTGAAGGGACACAGCCAGCCAGGTGTGACCTCAGCCACCCATGGCCAGACCTTCTCTGAGTTGGCCAGTGCAGACAACTGGGTGACCCTCGGGCTTTTCCATTATTCATCCTGCTGGACTGATCTCATGGAGACGGCTCGAAGGGTCAGCTTGGTATTAATGTGCCGAAGGGGAAGATGCTATAGGCTGGAAATTGAGCCTGTCACACCAGAGTGATTCTCATTGATGGTGTTTGATTTGCCATTAATATTAATTGTAGTTTCTGAGGGACAGTGACAAAGATTTGCCACATGTTAACTGTCTCAGCAGTGTTCACTGTTGGAGAAACATAAGTACTGTCCAGAAGTTGTTCTTAAAAGGCTGAACTTCCTCCTGCAATGAAGCACAGAGATGAACAAAGAAGAGGTGCCCAGAAGACCCCAGTGCAGCGGGTGAAATGGGGCCTGTGAGACATGCCACCCTCAATTCACAAGCCATCCCATAGCTTCTGGGATGGCATGGGAGGGGAAAGCAGGAATCATCTGAAAATCATCAGGATTATCAGGCAGATGTGTGGGGCACAAGGGCGGCAGCTGGATTTCCTGCCGCTGCTGTCCCAGTGCCATGCAGACCAGGTGAAAGATCCCCTGGTAACTCAGGATATCCCATCTGAAGCCACCACACTGGGTCTTCTCTGCCACAGCAGGCCAGGCTGTGCAAAAAGGCACCTTGCAAAGAGTGCTCCTCCATTATCAAAGAGGCCAATCACCTTTGTGTGGGTCTGTGGTTTCCACAATGCATTTCTGCCTGTCCAACAAGAAGCAACTTTATGGCTGGAGGCCACATCCACCCTCTTTTCCATAATGGGATGCTGCTGCTCGCAGAAATGGGGGTGGATTTATAGCATCTGTGGGTTGGCTGATGAAAAGAGAAGGGGAGTCTGGTGTTTCTAGGTGAATTGCACCATGGAGGGATGTTTTCTTTACCCGCAGTTACTGAAAAGTAAGGTTGGTTGACACTGGTTGTCAGGGCTTCTTCTGTACTCCGCTGAAGAACAGCAACAGCTTCAGCTCCACACTCATTGGCAGTGTTTTTTGGAGAGGTCAAACCATCCCTTGGTGGAGCCAGTATGCCCTGCTGCTCAAGGAAGAAGTGCAGATGACGTGGTTGGAGGAGGCACCTCATTTTTAAATGGCTACAAGTGGTGAAAGGAGTTAGCACTTCTTAGTCATTTGGTTGACCAGAAATACTTGTAAACTTTCACTGGTATTTCTGAAAAAGTCTGAGAGGAAACACCCAGGAAGAGTAGATGTTTCCTTCTGGTCTTTTCAGCCGGAAAAGTTTCCAATTTGCATTACAAACACTAGCTGAGGATCAAGTGAAACCTAAATGAAATTACCAACAAAAGGAAAGAAAACCTGTCTCTGCTAATGGGAAACTTTGACCAAGACTGTGGGGTAAGCAGGCGTCCTTTCTGCAGGAATACAGAACATTTTCAATTTGGAGCTGGCCAGTTAAACCAAAAAGAAGTGTTTTCTGCCAGTCTGCTACAAGTAGAGCCTGGGAGCCATCAGGGATGGAGGTGATATGCCAGTCAGCTTATATTATGTTATGTTAGCTAAGAAATACTGTTTAAGAAAGATTTTTACATCTGGCTTGGGGACTTTGAGGAAGATCCAAAGTTAGGCTTCAAAGTGTGCCTTGAGGGGACTATTTGTTCTGTCATTGTCCCAGACAAGAGTCTGGTGCTTGGGTGAATGTTGTTTGTTTTAGCAAAACTTTTAATCTACAGGCAATTGAATAGATGCAACCCAGACAGCTGCTGAAAAGACATTTGAAGATGTGCAAGGTACAGAGGCTGGAGGCAAATCCCATCATACCATTCCCAAGTTCTCTCTTTGTGTCTCTAAGTCTATCTTTGTCATCATTTGTTTAAGGGAAGGTGGGGGAAGACTGCTCTAAACTGTGCAATATTATCAGTACATTACTATTACATTTTCCTGGGCAGAGAATCAAAATTTAAAGCTACCTGCTTTTGACAGTGAAAGCAAGTGAAATGTTCCTGATCCAGTCTGTAATTGAATTGAAATATGGCCTATGAACTGGAGAGGTCCTTAGCTGCCATGTGAAACCTGGACGACCACCTTCAGGAAGACTGAACCATTGCCGGACACTGGAGAAACTGGACCATGGACTTCTCCAGATTTAGTGCTCTGGCGTGCTCACAGCTCCAAGGTGAGCTGGCCAGGGAGGAGGACTCCAGGCTGCTTCTTGTGGCCGTTTTGCCAAACCTTACCACTCACCCATAAGTAACTCAGGGAGATGAAGCTAAGGGAGCGACACTGATTTCTGCTCCAAGACTGACCAAATATCTTAGAGGCTGAGCATTTCCTAATGATGAAGTTGGAGATACTAATACCAGTGAGTATTAGTTAACATCCATTTCATTCCTGACCTGAAGGAGGGCTTGATATTTTTGTGACAATTGCATGTTGAGCTTTTTTTCCCCAAATGCTGTAGACAGCTTCTGTTGTCCCACCATCCCGGGAAAGCTGTTGCGTAATGAATAGAGAATCAGGAAAACAGTTATGGAAGAACTAATGCAAGAACCACTGGAGAATCAATGAAATCTGAGAGATTCAAACAATCAAAAAACCAGTTTTCACACAGTGGGTGTTGAACCAAGGAAGTCCTTTGCACAGGGAGCTACCGACGCCCAGAAATGAGCAAGATCTGGGAGGTGATGCAACATTTAAATGCACATTAAGAGCTGTCAGTGCTGGTGACAAGAACTGATCTGAAAATGCAAAGGTGAGCACAAATTCATGACCATGTCCTGATCTCTAAATGTTGGAGACCTTTAATATCACATCAAGGTTGTGATATCAGGGTCTGGAGATGAAGGAAATGCAAGGCTGTTTGCTGGGTCTCTTGCATCACCTGCTGAAGCTGGTCTTTGGTCGGGGTGCTGCATTCAGAAAGGCAATGTGGCAACTGATATTTGAACAGCACCTTTCCAATCCACCATGATTTGCCTGGTGAATGCACTCGGGTGGGACGAAAGGAATATTTGCTGTGTGTCCCAGTGAGACAAAGACCTTGTGGAGATTTACACAAAACAACTCTCCTTCCAGACTGTTCGGAGTCTTACAAACCCCCTTGGTTTAATTGAGAGACGTGTAGCATCCTAGCACATGCAGCTAGGAAGGATGCTCGTTTTCATGCCACTCTAACCTGCATATTAAGCAGACATGAATTCTCCTCGCATGCACAGGGGAGGCCTAAGCGGGGCAACATCACAGAGAATCACAGCAAGTCATAGCCCTCTCCTGTCTCCCCAGCATGCACACACCCACACACATTTGAATGCAGGATTTTCTGCAGGTATTAAGTTCCTCTGGGTTTATCTGAGAGCAGGCTGCTCTAGTTAAAATAACACTGTGCAGCAGAACAGAAAATAAGATGTCACGGCAAACTAAACATCTTCGCTTTCACAACATACTAAAAAGCTCTGGGGTGAGCAGAGATGGGCTGGCGGCAAAGGGACCACGCAGCCCTGCCTGGCCCCTCGATGGGTGGGTTTAACCGGTCATGCATTTCTATCTTGTCATCATTCCCAGGGAAGAGCTGGGTGAGATGGGCACAGGCCAATCCTATCTTCTAAGACATCTTTAATTTTTGCTACTAAAGAATACATTTCGTTTGCAGTAACATCTTATTTTCTGTTCCACTGCACAATTTTATTCTAACTAAGGTGGTTTTCTCCTGGATAAACTCTGAAGAACGCTCTAGCTTTTTTTTTTTTTCAGTAAGAAGAGCTTTGGAAACCCTGCTTTTATTTATTGGTTCATTTTATTTCCTGTTCTTTTTCTGCCATGTTTAGTATGACTGAGTGACCAATTCAATAAAAAATGGAAAACTTGTGTGGATTCTGTAATAAAGCAGAGCAGGTTACTGAAGGCTCTGTATTATGCTTTCAGTATTCTTTACAAAATACAGATTTGAAATAGAGATATGCTGAATAAGATGGGTCGCTGATATTTCATTTCAGTTCATATTATTGCTATGAATAGGAACAGTCACCAGTATACATCTTCTGAGACATCCACAGGGAATACACTCTTGGGAACAGACCTGTCATTCCCTGTAAATACAAACCAGAGCCTTGGAAGCGCTCCTCTCCAACCCTGGGAGATGAGGTTGCAAGATCTTTGGGGCAGGAACTACCATTTGCAATATGCCTGGTGTGAAGGCATCGTCTCTCCTGCTCTTGGGGTGGAGTAACACCAACAATACTCCTTCCAGCTGCAGCTCCCCTTCCGCTCTTGGGTGAGGCTCGCCCCACATCACCCCACTGCTCCATTTCCACCACCAAGGAAACCCCACAACGATTAAACAGAATACTTTGCCCAATAAATACTGCTTTTCTGCCTGTGTGTACGGTGTATGTTCACACAGTACGTGTTTTGCTGAGAAGCCCATCCCAACTCAGCATGTCTCCTACACAGCCCCCGTCACTGACAACTTTCTGCATGCAATATTTGCTTTATTTTCTCTTTGCTGTATTGATATTGAAGATTTAGTACAGCAGTTATTTGTGTCCAGGGGGAGAAGATAGTAATGAGGAGGTTGTTTTCTCTGTGTAAGGGATACTGCAACTGGGAGATCTGCAGAGATGGGCATCTGCAGAAACGGCACCACCTTGGTACGGGAGCACTGGTGATATATAAGGGAGTGAGAAGCTTATTTTCACCTCCTTTTTGTGGGAGTTGGCTAAGGCACAGCGTGGTTACAGTGCAATCTTACTTCTGTGCAACAGAGTCTTTTTTGGGGTCGTTTCCAGGTGTTTTCTGCCCTACTCCTGTGCTAGCACAATGGTAGCACTGCTCTGTACAGGTAAAAAGTTCAGCAGCTTGTGGAGAAAATGTTATCCCCCAGCAGCTGCTCATGAATTCTTATGTGCCAGCAGCAGTGCATGAAGCATTCTTTGTTGTAAGATAAAATCTGACAGAAAAGCATAGCTCCTGACAGAAAAATCTGATGCAATTAAGTTTCTGTGCACAGCTCATAAACTTTGATATGGCAAATAATAGCTAAAATTGATCTTAAATCCAACATTAAAAAAAGTACCCAAACCCCCCACGTTCCACCAAATCGACTCCGGGTATCCATCTATGCCAACTTCGTGTAGGCAGGTCATGTTTTTCTTTTAAAGAGAAATATTGGTCAACAAAGAAAAAAATAGGACAGTGTGGATAAATTCCAGGCAAAGGTGAATTTCTAGCACTGCATATTAGCAAAACTAATTCTGGGGGAAAAGCTGAACAAAAATGACATGGATTAGCCTTGAGGAATTTCTCTTCTTGGGTCAGCCATGTAAGTGAAACCAAGACCATACGCTTGATTCGATCACCAGTTTAGATCACAGCTTTAACTGGGAAGTTGCTACCAGACACCTTTGTGTCTCTGCTGTATTTGCATCTTTGATGAAAAGCATGTTTTGGAGGCAAATTAAGGTTTCTTGCTTGTGCCATGTGGGTCAGGGGAGCAGGTGGGAGACAGGGACGTTGCCACCAGCGACAGCAACGTGGTCCTTGCTGGGAGCAGACGGGTAAAGAACACGAGCTGGGGACCAAGCATGGTCTTCATACTTTTTAGAGTACATAAAAAATGGACCATGTGAGCATCTTGAGTAGGAAACAAGATAATCTGGAGAGGGAAAAGGACATTGTGAATACTAAAAACGTCAAACCATTGGTCTGAGCAGAGCTTTCTATAATGTTAGGATAAACCCCGATATTTTCTGTTTCCAGCAGTTGGGCATGGGGTAGCACAGGTCTGGTGCCTGGCGCACTCCTTTATCCCAACTTCTAATGCAGTTCAAGTGAGCTGGATGTCAGCATTCGTGGAATAAGCTACTTTAAATATGAGCAAAGGCATCCGAAGTTGACCACAGACCATTCATATTAACTAAACTGTTTAACAACGTAAAAGAGAGACTAATAAAACAATAATAATATTTGGAAGCAATCTCAGCTAAAGAAGGAGCACAAGATTCCCTCGCTCCATGCATGCAAAATACAGGGGAATTTTATTTCGAGTGCTGCATGCCCAGAGCCTGGCAGTCACCGTATCGCCCCATCGCTGAGAGGTGGAAATGGACACCTGAGCAAAACCTGCCTGCAAAGCGGAATTTCCTTAGACACCGCACTTTGGAGATGTCAAATGATCCTATTACAGACTTATCAAAGCAGTGGGGATTAGTAGAGATAAAACAACTTTCAGTACTGGTCTCTGCCTTTCTTTGCTCCTTTGTTTGTCTAAATAGCTGTTTTGGTGAGTGCAGAGAAATAATAGGAGGCAATTATTGCTTCATGTAATGTTCCATGTTTGGTTTTGTAATCCTTCAGTTCCGTTTATTTTCATTTTAAGCAAAAAAGTTCCCCCTGGAATATTATAATCGCCTTTTAGCTTTCCACCGCTCTCCTCCTGCAGAAGGGCTCCCGGCTTTGTATGCACCTGATGGCAACGCAAGGTTAGCGGCATCCCCAGGGCTTGGGGCATTGAATGCCCGTTGTCTGGGCTGCGGCACCGAGATCCAGACACAAAAAGGTGGGAACAAATCCACCCAGCAGCCCAGTGCAGAGAGCTCCCTTGCTGGCATCCCTCTGTGGCATCCGTGGCTCAGCTCCTTTCACCTTCAGGAACCCAGAGAGGGATTTTGAATGGTACGGAAGAAGCAGAGGAAACCAGAGGGCTTTTCAAAAGCAGCTTTTCAACGCCTTTGAAAAATCTGACCTTATCTGAGCTTTTAATCAGCTTTTAAACCCTGAAAATTTCTATCCATCCTCTCCTTAGTAGGCGATCTCTTCTAAAATCTCCTTAGGAAGATCTAGTGGGGGGTTCACTTATGCTTTCCTCCAATTCCTCACCTTGTCCCTCCAACCTCTCCTTTGGAGGAACAAGGAGATCTCCGAGAAGCACCGCTGTCCCTCAAGTGCCATTAAGGGGGGCTACTGGGGTCTGGAGCTACGGGATTTTTTGAGGGGGGAGATTTTGCCCCAGCAAATCTCTGTCACATAGTTCTGCAGGTAGCACGGAGGATTAAAACTGGGGGGACATCAGCATTTTCTGTTGAAAGCCTCCCCGGAGGCAGTCAGGTTGCAGAAGATGGCATCCCAGTAGATTTAAGAGCTGGTGCTGTCGTGTGTGTTGCGTATCTGCTGACTGAGGCACTCCAGGAGTCGGTCTACTGATTTGGTGTGACTGCCTGGGTCATGAAATCATGAAATCTCACCTTCGCTCTGGAGAAAAGTCGTAACGTGCCTGCTCCCTCCTGGAAGTACATAGCCCATGTTTAGGAGGGCAGGCAGAGACCCAGCCGTTTCTGAAGTACTTTTGCATCCTGTGAAACTGCCACTTTGCACCAAAAAGGACAAAATATCACCTGTTTTCTCCCTCCACTCTTCAAGTCCCTAAAGAAGGGATGTAAGACCGCAGAGCTGTCTGGTGATCAGGTACCCCTATAATCAGACTTAGCAGATTGCAAGGTTTAAGCACATTTAACTTTTGCTTGTATCGCACAGATGACTGACTATAATCACAAGAATATTTGCATGACCCTGGGTTGCCGGGCTATAAATAGAAGTCTGTGAGCAGTTGTGCAGAAGCTGGAAAGGAAGGACATGGTTAAGTACTTTGCTGGCTCAGGGCCTTAAATGATGGACAGAGAGTGGATGAAGGTAGCACAGATGGAAGATCATCCATGGTCAACTGGGAGGCAAAGGGTTGGTGCCTGGTGCACCGACGCATCTCCAAGGTGGTGGTGTTCATTCTCCAGACTCCTCTTGCGTCTTGGTCTGGAGCATCACCAAACCAAAAGGGTACACCCAAACAGGGGTATGAATTTTATCAATTTGAACTCTGTACCTACTCTGACACAAAGACACCCCAAACACTTGACCTATGAACCTGTTTATGTCATGATTTGAGGAAAATACCACTCCTCAAGGCAACAGGCTTGTGGACTGTTAACTTCAGCACAGCGATGCTCCCATGGACATTAACATAAGCACGTGCGCCCAAGGGTTTTGCTGAGCTGAAAGGGCTCTTCCACTTCGGATTTTAGAATACGAAGAGCAGCTTGCTTGTTCTGCCTGGAGTGTCTTTGTTTCATTTGTGGAAGCTAGTTTTGTCTGGCTCTGTAAATCCTGTAGCTGGTCCTGGGGAATTACACGGGCCAGCACTCAGGGTTGGCTTGGTGGGCTTTCTCTTCTCGCTCATACGCCAACCGCAGTAAACAAACCCGGGTGCCTCGGAGAAGCGTTCATAGCGGATTAAACACCAAGCCTTAACCGATACTTATTGACAACAGCTTTCGCAGCGAAGAGGGGACAGGTGACAATATTCAAGAAATATACATAATAAAGCTTTGGAGAAGTGTGCTTGGGAGCTGGGGGGAGAGGAAGGAGACAGGGAAAATAATGCATAATTCACAAGGCAAATTAATCAGTCCTCTTTCCTCTGCCTGTTGCAATTATATGGAACACGAGTAATCACCAGGTTACTATTTTTTATTATTATTATTTTTATACCAGGAGGCTAAACAGTGGGGACGGTGATATTTGAGTGAAGACGAGCCGAAAGCTGCAGTCACATTTAGAGTGGTGCCTCACCAAGATTTCTATCTAGTTGTGCTTTCATTGTGGAAAGGGCTTTTTTTTTTTTTTTTTTTTTAATTCTTTCCCCTTTAGATTGGTGGGGAGTTGTGGAAAAAGGAGGGCGGGGGTTGGTGCGCATTAGAGCAGAGAGATTGGGTAAAATTATTTTCCTTCATGCTTGGCTAGGCCTCTGTGTGAAAAAAGGGGACCCAGCTTAGGGCTGGTGGGAGATTGCAGATAAAAGCAGCTTCATTTCTAACTGACCTTCCATGCGTTCGGCCCGGCCGGGGGAAGGCGGGGGAAGGAACAATGAGAGCCACCTCCAGAAAAACCATCCCTGAACACCTACACCGGGCTCCAGTGAAACGAGGTGGGGAAAAAACAAAAGCAAGAGGCAGGGCTTGGTCTGGAAAGGCTTTCGATAACCCCCATGGGAGGAGAGGCGTGGAGCAGGGAGCGGAGGGCGGGCACTGCTGTGGGCGTGGGGAGCCCCCGGGACCTGTGGCGGTGTGGGATCCATGCAGCCTTCAGGACCCTGGTCCAGAGGCTGTCAAAGCAGTCTAAAGAAGTCAAATCTCAAAGCAGCTGGATGGTCTAAAGAAGTCAAATCCAAGTCCTGATTCAGCAAGGGATTTCATCCAACACTCAACATCCATTAGCAGGAATAGGTGCAGGCTTGAAACGCACCCATGAGCACCTCAGTCACCCGACCTTTGTACTTCAAGACCCTTTGGAAAACACGTGCATTTTATATCTTAGGAGGAAACAAAACTTTGCATTACATTGAAAGTGACGTGAACTGAGCAAAGGGTCTGATGAAGGGTGCAGGGTGCAGGTGGTCCTGCTTGGCACAGGTGGAGGGAATTCACCAAGGAGCCTGATGGGCTTAAATAGGCTCTCAGCAAGACTTTCTCTTTTTTGCTTTGAGGATGTTGTTGGTGCTGGGTGGATCCCTCCTGAAGGTAAGGTGTTCTCTGCTGTATGCCCTGACTGGGAGATGTTTCTTTATGCAGACCTGGAGTAGTCACTTCTTTTTCTGTCTAGTAATCAAGCACCACATTTTCTCTTTCTTTTCCTTTGTTCAGGGTAAGGTCAACCTGGAAGATTTCTCCAGGGAGGCTCTGGCAGTCATCACCTTAGTAGAAGAGTGTCTTACTAGGCTGAATAATCTGCAGCAAACATTGTTTGAGATGGGCTATGCTTCTTGTAAGGATGGGCAAATCTGCTCATGGTAAAAGTAGACCTGGGTCTTTTGGGATAGAAAGGGCTGTAATCCTGCTATGTTCAGATGAGCAGCCTGGGTACTCTGTGGCATCAAACCCCAGTGCTGTGGGTTGCTTTGTATCTGTTTTTCATATCCCTGAGCAGTTGGGGTGTTGTTTCAAGTGGGAAGGGAGAGAAGAGCTGTTTTGCACTGAGCAGGGCTGGCTACAGGCTCTTAGATTCTGGTGCCCTGGTGTTGAAGGCAAGTATATATTGCCCTTTCCTTGCTCTTTTCGCCGCTGTAGTGACTGCCATGAGCAACACAAAGTGCAGCTCCTTCCTGGTATTCATATAATGATTGCATGGTGGGATTCACTTGGTGATTTTCTTATCAAGTGCCTTTAGATTACAAAAAGCTTGCTCTTGCCCCAAATTCTAGGCTTGTTTCTCCACTTTGTGTAATGCCCTCAGCACCTGGAGGTCCTGTTGTGGTTTAACCCTAGCCAGAAACTAGGCCCCACCCAGACGCTTGCTCACTCCCCCCCAGTGGGATGGGGGAGAGAACCAGAAGAGTAAAACTGAGAAAACTTGTGGGTTGAGATAAAGACAGCTTAATAGGTAAAGCAAAAGCTGTGCATACAAGCAAAGCAAAACAAGGAATTCATTCGCTGCTTCCCATCGGCAGGCAGGTGTTCAGCCATCCCCAGGAAAGCAGGGAACCATCACGCGTAACGGTTACTTGGGAGGACAAATGCCATCACTCCGAACATTCCTTCTTCTTCCCCCAGCCTTATATGCTGAGCATGATGTCATATGGTATGGAATACCCCATTGGCCAGGTTGGGTCAGCTGTCCTGGCTATGCTCCCTCCCAGCTTCTTGTGCACCTGGCAGAGCACGAGAAGCTGAAAAGTCCTTGACTAGCGTAAGCGCTACTTAGCAACAACTAAAACATCAGTGTGTTATCAACATTATTCTTGTACTAAATCCAAAACACAGCACTATACCAGCTACTAGGAAGAAAATTAACTCTATCCCAGCTGAAACCAGGACAGGTCCTAATGGCAATTTCAAGCCCTCATTGATGGTAATGCAGCACCATGATCCTCTTGATTGCAACATATCTGCAAGCTCAGTTAATTCTTCTGGGATTGCTTAAGTGCTAATATTGTCATGGAGCTCTTTAGCACCTTTGTCCACAGGTTGCTTTTGTGTATTTGTAGTTTTTTGAAGAACTGAGGGGGGTCTGGATGTTTGCACAGGGAAGAGCCTATGACATGAGAATTCCTTCCTTTCATGTACCTAAGGCTCAAAAGCCAGATATAAAATATATCAGCAGAGCACCCGTCCTTGTGCGCAGCCTGTTTCAAAAGCAGAGCTGAGACAGAAAGTGGCTATGGAAATGCTTGCTCACTTTTTTTTTTGCTATGTGTGTAAAATCAAAAAGGGAAATAAACCATTTTGTAACTTAAATTTCCACTGACATAAGAGGTTCCTCAGACCTTGGTGCTGCTCTGTGAAGTGTCTGTACTCAGATGACCGTTTTGCTGAAATGCTGAAGATATCTTCCAGGTTTCTGGCCTCTAGCATAGTCCAGCTACAGATGCTCCCAGGGACACCTGCTTCAAGATAGACTGGCCAGCAATGCTGGCCAGTGCAATTAGAACAAAAGGTCTCTAATTAGACAAGAGACACCTTTTTGGATGGTGCATTATGGGAGGGGTGGGGGGAGAAGTGCTTTTGCTTTGCTTGTTTATAAATGGTGCTGGTAATCAGGAGCCTATTTCCTGAAATTTTCTTTGAAATGCCACTGGAAGTTGCGCAATTAGCTCCCAGGGAAACCCCAGGTTGTTGCTTTCATAAAACTTGAAGTATTATAGCTTTAAACATAAACATCAGATACATTTCAACTAGCTTCCTAGCTGAAGCTTTTCCAAGGAACTTTATTGTGTCGCCTTCAAAAGGCCTGCATGTGAAAACAGCTAACAGAGGCATGCTCTCAGACAAAGCACCTGACATACAATGGTTTCTGTCTGTAAAATGAAAGGTGTAACACTTCCTTCTGTTCCTACCAAGTGCTCTTCCTGCAAGAACCAGCCTCCTGCCATCAAGAGCTGGGCTCGGCTTGTAGGCATCTTTGCTGAACCACCCAGGTGCCTGTGCAGGACTAAGCTGAAATAGGGCTTGGGGGAGGTTTGCTGAGCAACCTGCCCCGTTGGCTGGGGCTGCATGGAGGTCCAGGGGTGCAGGTGGGTCATCTCGCCAAGCTGTTGAGCTGGGAAGCCCTGCTGTAAGATACCCACTGGATGTTTTTTGGCTCCTGGTTCTTGTACTCTTTTAGAATCCCCTAAATTCTGCAAATTCCTGTTGCTTCAGACCTTCTGTCCTCCCCCTTGACTGCCCCTGACATCAGGACAAGACAAGGACCAGCCCAGTGAGTCCTTTAGAGAAAAAAGATGTGGAGTAAAAATGCTTTCTTTCCCTTAAAAAAAAAAAAGAGGTTTATAATTTCTCCACGCTTTCTTTCCCTTAAAAAAAAAAGAGGTTTATAATTTCTCCAGAGTGGAAATTGCACCTGCCAGTCTGTTTTCTCAGGCCTCGGCTCTGTGAAGTACTTCAACACAATTCTAACTTGAATTGCACGAGTTCTCCTCCTGCCTGGCTTCGGTCAGATGACTCATGGGTTTCTAAGTTGGTCGCATCCTTCAGGGCACTGCTGGAGCCCTTCCTTCCCTCTAGCTCAAGGATGAAGAATCGGAGGTAGTGTCAAACCGATGGCTGGTTCTTCAGCATCTCGCCATCCTGCCATCAAAACCTGCTTCCTGCCCAAGCTCATGTCAGCACGTTCTACTTTGAAAGTTGCATTATGGTTTTGTTTACCAAGTAGGAGTACAGAGATGTCTATGTATTTCATAATTCAATTTAAGACCTTTTTAGCTTAAAAAATTGTTTTCTCAATGTCTTGTTAACCTCTTGCTGAACAGCTGGAGGAAATATTTCTGCATACCTAAGTTTGCCTTTATTTCCCGTCTTAGAAAAGTACTAGAGGCAGTGTTAAGAGAGCCTTGATTTTGAGTTAAGTTAGAGAGACACTTTCCATCGTGTGTTAAAGCTGATGGACTTCACCAGCAGTTGAGCCCCACGATGACCCTGAGTGGGCTGCAGTGCCAGGAGGAGTCTGCTTTGCCTTCTGCACCATCAGCACCAGAGGAATATCAAATGGACTTGCAGGACCAAGAGGAGCTTTTCACTAGACTGTAAACTCTAATCTACACCTCCCTCTGGTGCTTTGAAGTTTCCAAGGGAAATTTTAGCTGTTCTCATCATTTCACATTAGGTCTTGAGCATCTTCTAGGAAGCCCAGTGAGCTCCTTTGTCCTGTTCCTTGCAGACACTGGCTTTCTCCTCTTGTTCCTTCTGGGCTTGTCTTGATTAAGGTGTCTGCTCAAGCCTGCACATGAGATGCAGCACACAGCCTTGAATTCACCCCGCTGTTTCTGCCCAGGGAAATAATGCAAATGTGTCCTGCTTATACCACCTCTCACCAAAGGAGGAGAGCACTGAAGTTTAGTTGTATCTTGGGGAGGGGTTTTGAGAGGTATGTGCTCTGGTCCTGCTTTTAGGTCCTAAAGACAAACAGAAACAGTTTTCTTCTTCACCCCGCCATATAAGCTGGGCAGAGCACGAAGGGCCCCGAGACATGGGCAGCAGGGCAAATGCTGCTGTTGTGTTTTCCCATCCTGTTCCCTCTTTAATAATGGTGGACTGCCCTGTTCCTTTACCCCACGAGTCCTATCTAATGTCAGGAAAGCCTTCTAGCTAACATAGTTTTCAAATTTAAAAAAAATTACTTGTTATCCATCCAATTTCTATGAGAGGAAATTCTATTAAATCCCCAGAAGAAAGTGCATTATAGCTGTACCTTCAGAAGCAGACCCTTGAATAAACTTTTTTATTTATTTCACATAACTTCCATTATGACTGTCATTATGAAGCAGATGAACATTTTCTTGAACAATTAGACGCGGGTGTGTGGAATAAAGAGTGTAGTTCGCCTGAGATCATTGAAACCTATCTGTTTGGGTGATTCATTTTCTTCCAACTAGGCTGCCCATAATAAGCTTTTCTTCTCTGGCTTTGTCTTCTTTCCCATTTCAGTCGGCCACAATGCCCGAAGAATTGAAAGAATGTCTTTCCCCATGTCCTTGTGCTGCAACTGAGCCTGGCAAACAAAAAAATAAATTTTTTTTTTGAAAAAGCAGAAAAAGAAGAGAAGGAGGGGGCAGAGCAGATTAAAAATAAAACAAGCGCTGTTTCTTGTGGTGGTGGTAACTTGGGGCATGAGGGCCTTGAGAAATGTCGTGGAGTAAAGAATGGGAGATGGACTCTTTCTGCTCATAATTGGAAGCGAAAACACATCTGGGTGCATAAGAGATGGCAGAATATCTCTTGTATTGGCCTGGCAGTCGTATCAGGTGGAGCCACATGTAGGCATGGGGATGCACAGAAGTCCTCATCTCCCGCTCCCATGACTTCAGTAAAGTAACCTGTGTTAGTAAAGTGCTACTGGTGGAAAATCAAACTCAGCTATCCAGTGTGCGTGTGTGTTACAAAGGTTTAACACCTGGTATGCAGGGCTGAGCCCAAGGAAAGGAAATGGTATATGTAAAAACCTTTACAAATACAGGGCATCCTCTGCACATCTTCCCCATGCCCCTACCCCATGGTCTGGGATTGTGGACAGAGGTGCAACAAGCTCAGCTTAATGCTTTGCTCAGATCGTTATTTCCTGACAGCTTTTCTTTGGAGCTGATCAGGACGTGGCTGTGATTCACAACCAGGCTCTGCTGATGTGTTCAGCAGCAAAGAGCCCCAGCAGGCTCCAGTGTCTGTCCTGGTGAAGGCACCTCCTCTTCAACACGGCTCCCTCTCCCTAAGGGCAACAGCTTTATCCTGCATATAAAAGTGCAGCTTACTCCTCCCGTACTGCACAGACTGCTTTAGCGACTCTGATTTCAGGTGGATCAGCCTGGATTTCCTTGTTTTGATGGTTGTCTTAAGGCACGCCGTGAAAGCACGACTGCATCTCACGCTCGCAGGAGTGGGTGTTGTGAGTCTCCTCCTTGGAGAGCTCATAAAGCAGTTAGGTGTTTTTTTCTGCACAATGTACATAAATATACCTGGATAATGAGAGATGACTGATAATACAGGCAGATTTGTTGAGGATGTTGTCACTTGACAAACAAGTAGGTTTGTAGTGGGCTAAAGCCATACTTTCATTGTTCATCCAAAATTAAACATCAGCCTGCTAGGTGATCCCTTGCTGCTTTACCTCTTGTTGCAAGCAAGACAACAGCAGCACAGCTAAAATTCATGTCTAGTGGCTAGGGCTGTAAGTGTTCATTTCCTGGGGTGGTTATCACCCAACTCCCTACGCAGCAGCCTGATATTTAGTTGGTACTGCTGCAAATGATATGGAAATCTCCTGACCATCTCTAAGAATGCTTTGTATATCAGTTTGCAACTCAAGAAATTGCTGGAGAGTCTAAGAAAATAAAGAGCTTTCTTTGGTTCTTTTAAAACAGCAGAAGCAGCTGACTTGGGGTCTGCCCTGGGCTTCTTGTGTGTATATATATTAGCAGGGATTGAATTGAATGAAAGCTTTTGGAGAATGTGAGGCAAGGGAAAATGTTTTTATAAGAAAAAGAAATGGCAAAACTTAGGGGAGAAAGCGGAGAATGGGAGACCTTGAACCGAGCCTCTTTGGGGAGGGGGGGGAATAAAAAAGGAAAAAAATGCCCACTTGAATAATAGACTATCTAGCGACCTTGAACATATATGGTGTGCATAATAAGAGTGAAACAAAGCAACCTTTGAATATGAGGCATTCTTAGACTGGAGAATAATAATCACAAGTGGCAAATTTAAAAAAAGTGGAAGACATATAATATAACAGAAGTAATGGGGACCTGAACCAACCTTTGATGAGAGAAATGACTGAAGGGGTTTAGCAATAGGCTGGGTTTTTGAATGGCCTCGTTACCGTTTGCAGCAGAGCCAAGATTTTCTTTCTGCTCCAGGAGGATTTTATTGATGTTTTATTATCTTTGCCTATGCGTAAGCTCTACCTTTCCTCAGACCGCTGGCCAAATTTGCGAGGGGGGTAGTTTTTCAGCTGAGTTCTGCTACCCAGCCGTACCCAGTCTTCCCTCTGCCCTCCTTGTAATGCAGCTCCAGCACAGTGGCTGGCAGGGGATGGTGACATCCGTTGATGCCGTGGGGTGGCACCAGTTCACGCTAGCGAGGGATGTGGCTTGATGCTCATCATGGAGCTCGGTGGATCTGGCAGGGTCAGTGAGCGTACGGGTTCCCACTGGCATTCCCAATTTGTTACCAGCACTCTTCATAGGTGGTGGGAACGAATGTGCATCGCTGAAATAGCAAGGGCTCTCGTACTGCTTTCCCGGTCTATCACAGCGTCTCAGATGAGCGGTGGCAATTCCTTAAGCCAACTTGACTGCTTGCGGATCGTCTGTTTCCTGCTTTCTTATTCTATTGGGAGTGCGGGTTTAACGCGGTGGTCACCTGAAGGCAAAGTCCCTGCCCACGCTGTAGCTTCCCAGGCTCTTTTTCACATTGGGTATGAGCGTTGTGGGATATTTAACCCCACAAGTGAGATACCTTGCGCTTTTCCTGACCAAATCCTGTATGCTCTAGCCCCTTTCTAACTGTCACTCACAGCTGCTTCTGATTTGACATGAATACCTCCAGGAGAAATGTCTTAAATGCCTTCTCCAGATCATCAGTGAAGATGTGAGACTCACTTCTGAAGTGCTCTTTTGCATGTAACCCCAGTTTGGTTTCTTCTTAATAATCAGAGTTACTTCTTTATGTTGGTGGTATTGGCCAGTTTGAGATCTACCTTGCAAGATTTCCTCGTAGGTCTCCCCTCAGTTTGTTGTTTGTCAGAGGCTGTGAGGGATGTTTTACTTTAGCTTTCCTCTTCATCTCACCTCAGAGCTTGCGAGTTTGTCCTCCAGGATGCTCCTCTAATGCTGCTCCCTGTGCCGTGGATGCATGCGGTTGCCACCCAACATCCCCATGAGTGGGCTGGCTCCACCACCTCCCAGCTCTCTCATCTTCCCCAAACGGGACCATCTGAGAATGGGTTTTTCTGCTCACATCGGAGATGGGATTTGTCTGGACCTCTGTGCTATGGAGGTAGATGACACTGCTCGTGTGCATGCCGTTTGCCCCACGGGCAGATCTTTGCTGCATCTATGCCCAGACCTTGGTTCTGCAAACCGGCACTAGAAGACTGCATATGAGGGAGTTTGTGGGACCAGACATCTCTTCCTCTCCCAACCCTGGCTGAAGCTACTAATGACTGGTATAAAAAACTCAGACACACTGATGTGGCTTTAGCCAAGCTTTGCAAAGCCAACGAGGCTGGATTTTTTTGGTGGGTTTCCATCCTACAAGGATGCCACTTGCCTGTTGGATCCTTCTGATGGAGGACCCATTCCTTCACACAGCCTGGTGGGCCCTGCCAGGTTCCCCTCTGCCTGGCTCCTACTGCTTTGTGTGGATCCATGTGTTGTCCTCATTCTTCACACCACAAAAGATTAAAGATAATACTAATAATATAAAAACGCCCTTCTGAGAATGGCCTGCTGGCTGGTATTATGCCATATAAAGACTCTGTGAAATAGCTTGGGTAATTTACACTCATTAGGAGGAGAATGCAGTAGATTAAAGGTAGCAAGGGTGAATAGCTTCCCATTTTTGTCAAACTTGCCTAACCTTTTATTCACCTGCTGAAGCCATTATTTTATAATAATAAAAAAGTGGAGAAAGAGCCTTGCATGGACTTGGGGAGAAAGGGAGAGAGTGCAAGCTAGAAGCTATTTTCTCAAGAGAGAAATACAGCATTATAGATTAAAGGTGAAAAGACAGCCCTCATTTAAATCAATCCACCTCTCCGAAGCATATTTATTCACAGATTAATTAGAGTTGCAAATGAAAATGATCTGGTTGGTGGGAACATTATTGAGGCCTTTAAAGTGTGGGAGTGAAGATTAAAAGGAAGCACACTTACCCTTTCCTTATGATCTAAAGAGGAGATCAAAAGAGTCGGTGTCAAATTAACAGCCCTGATGATTTCTCTCTTCTTCTAGTCCTCCGTTTATTATCTAAGGCTCATGTTGATACATGCAGGATGAAGACCTGCTTTCCTAAGCAGCTGGTGCATGAAGTGGGTAGGGACCCTTTAGACAATTCGGATCAGGTAGGAAGGTCTGCAGCTACCTGACCAGGGACAGAGGGAACATGAGTGTGTACGAGGGAGGGAAACTTTAAAACTTTGCCTGTCAGATGACATGGAAGGGAGAAAACTTTCACTTTGCATGTTGGGGTGTTGTAGGGGACTGTTCAAGGTGCAGTAACATAGGACAGCCAGACTGCAGATTAGTTTACCTAATCTGTGGTTAAAACATGATTAATTGAATGCCCAGCCTCTTGTGAGGCTGTGGGATGGATTTGGGACTTGCTGTTGGATAAGAAACATGATTTTGCTCAGCTTGAAGGGAGGGGAGGCAGATTCAATCCTTGTGAGACTCCACCAGGAGCAATACAAATGCAGCAAAGCAAGGAAAGACAATTAAACCCTTCTGGAAGACGCTAGCAGAGGCAAATTGGCACCTGGCAAGACCGTGCCTTGTCATGGGGTCTAAACATATCTGCCTGTTGGAGGCAGGGTTAAGAGAATTGCAAACTCTGGTGCAGGCTGGTTGGAAGCAGAGAGAGGGGACGATGCAGAGCTGCCAGGGAACACCCCAGCAAAGTCCATCACACCGAAGCTTCTTGCCCGTTGGATTGCAGGTGCTCGCTGGGGGAAGATGGTAAATGGCTGCATTTGGAGACAGAGGGAAAGATGTGCTGTGCTTTGAAGACCTGGCACCAGGCTGAGTACGTAGGGGAGGGAGAGGTGTTACTGAGTGTGATACCGTAATGGGAAAAGCTTGCTGGCTTGAGAGAGTGATCGAATTACGGCTAATTTAGTAGATATTTAGCAGGGCAATTCTACTGCCCTCTAAATGTAAGAAACCCATATAGTAAGTGTGTGGCTGTAGATATCCTCTCTGTTCTTCACTTTCAAGGAGGTTTCCAGTCTCAGACCGGACTGGTGTACTTGGGCTTGGTGCTGGAAAGCACTAAGCAAATAAGAAGAAAGAAAGATTAACAGCATCACTCTCCAGGAAAAAACTTCATCTTTCTCTCCTCGTCTTGCCCCATGGAGCATATTATCAACACGAAAAAAAACTCCCAGTAGGAGAGAAAGCAAGCTCACATTCAGCTCTCTGCAACCCCAGGCTTGAGAATAGCTCTGCTCAAAGAATCATCTCAAAGGCACCAGAAATAAATTCCCCTTGCTGAGATTTTTCAGAGCATGAAAGCTGTATTTAATCGTACTAAGAGGGAGCATTTTGCAAAAATATGTTCATGTTAATATCATCTTTAAAAAAACCACTCTGGATTGTTCCATATTTAATTTTAAAAAATGAAAAGAAAGGTGCAAGACGGGATATACTGAGAACATTTTCCCTAAGCGTATCTCATCTTTTTTCTGAATTTTGAAGGCTGGAAAAGAAACATCACCCATAATCTTGTTTTTCTTACATGGTGGCCTTACCTGTGCAATGAATGCTGTATAAGCTGATCTCTCTCATCACAGACTAGCTCTGCTCTGGTGTTCTGGATTTGTCCCCACGTGTCTAGCGAGGATAATGGTAACAGCAGTGTAGGCAAGGCTCAAGGGGTTGTCCAACTGGATGGTTGCAAAATAACAGAGATCTCTCTCACTTTGCAAGCATGCTAAAATATTACAGATGCTGCAGATGTAACATAAATGCACTTACTGCAGTAGTTCATAGTTTTTTTCTGAGCCTTGTTAGAAAGAAGAAATGAGAAAGGGAAAACCAGCTGAATCCTCCATTTATCTGCTATCTGTGGGCAACACAGAATGGCCCTGGAAAGACTTATAGGAAGGAGGAGAAGCAGCAGCCAGATGTATTTACTGGCTCTTTCTGAAGCCAGACAAAAGCTTTCATTAAGGACAACCGTTTGGGCAGCTTCCTTGTGCTCAATGCCTGACAAAAGGGCTGACCATCGCTCCAGAAGAGGCTGTGCAGAGGATGGAGAGAGAGGCAGCTCAGCAGACTCAGCTGAGCTGCAGCAGAGAGTTGTCTCAGGGTCTGGACCTGCCTTGGGGTGCCAATGGTTGAGTCCATCCTGAGCTAGGAACGAGGGAAGTCTTGTCTAGTGGCTTGGTGCTGGCTGCAAGGCTTGGCTGTTGTCATGTAGGTGCTGGTGGATCCAAATACATCCAGGTGATCTGGTTCACAGTCCTGTTTTGAAACAGGAGGAAACGAGCTGTCTCTGTGCTGCAGCAACAGGCAGTGGCTGCTCTCCTGAAACCCATCCCTGAAAGGTACTGAATGACAACACAGTCCATTTCTCTTTGCTCCTAATGCTTAGGTCTGTGCACAGAGGATGCCATGCCCTGAACTCCCGAAATGTAATATCTTTTCTTAAGAAGTCTGAAGAGGGAGGCGTGTGAGTTGGGTGCTAATGGCATGGCATATTTGGGACTCAAAGGCTGGCTCCTCTGCAGGAGACTCGTCTACCCCAGCGCAGGCCGAGCCGCCAGCGATGCTCCCGCCCGGCACGTGTCCTAGACAGCGACTGACATAGGACGAGGGGTTGTTCCACCTATTTATCCGTTACCTTGCATCGCTGTTAATTTGCTGGGTTACCCCAAGGGGATGTGGCATGTCTGTGTGTACCCAGATTTTTCTTGCAATTGAGTTCTTCTGCCATCAGACACCCTAATTCTCCCCTCCTGTACGGGGAACAATACAGATTCACTGGGCGGGGGGGAGGCAGGATTGGCCCCAGCTTTTATTTAGCTTCTTGCTTTATCTTTTTTTTTGTTTCTCTGTCAATCCCTGTCCTCTCCGCCTTGCACGTCTCTCCACAGCCATGCAAGCGTGGCACGGCTGTTTGCCATATCAAGCTACAAATAGAAGCTGGGGGGTGCTTAGGCATCAGGGGTTCCGCACGTTTGGGAAGCTGTGCTCTGGCCATGCCAAAAGTTGGCGTGCCAAGTCTGAGAGAGGACTTGATTCACCTGCTCCAGACTGCGTGGGCTCAGCCAGACTTCCTCCTCTCTGCTGCGAGGGGAACGGGCACCGTAAGCGCTGCGACAAGCATTTTGCTAATGGGGCCAGTTCCTTCTCAAAATCTTCTGTTCATTCAGGAAAGCCCAGCCAGGAAGATTTCTGTAGAAGGGATCAGCTCTGGCTTGTGTTAGTGACTCGGGAATCTTTCTGCAATGGCTCAAACAGATGTTTTAAACCAAAAATGCCACTTTTCCCTTGAAGCAGAGTTTGCATTTGGATGTGAATGCAAATGAGAAACCTAGTCAGGTTTTCTTACTCTAAATATTTTGTTTCTGGTTTGAGAAAACAAAGCACCTGTGTGTGAAGCCATGGTTTGTGTTGAGTTTTCTGTTCTTATTTTGGTTTTGATTTTGACCTGCCCACATAGGACAAACATTTTGCATCTAAAAGATTTAAATGAGTCGGGAGACTTGTTCCTCTCCCAGCTCTGCTGACAGGTTCCAGGGTGTTTTCAGATGCTTTCCTGAATTGATCATTTCTAGGTCAAGGAGAGTGTTACGTTTTTTTGACCGTTTGTCTTCTGCTAATCGCTGTCAGCCCAGAGATTTATGCATGGATAGTGACAGCAGATGGGGTCACTTTTAATAGGAATTCAGACACCAAATAGTGAAAGGCATGTTGGGGTGTATGGCACGGGAGCTTTTACCAGGTACACTGCAGATACCCAGGGACTCCACGGTACTGAAAACATTTCTGTTTTTAATGGAAGTCCCCAAGCTGAAACATTGCTATTTTTCTGTGAATAAATGCATTTACATACACTTTTTTCTTTTGATAGCTTTTATGGGAAATTGTCCCATTTCTGGCCCAACATCTGTGGTTGCCTGTGTCTGCCTAGGTGCTTCAAACACAGCCAGTGTATGTAGCTGGTCCCACACTATGAATGGTGAATCTGGTTCAAGGGGTCTCCAGCTATCCTCTAAATATATGATCGCTTCCTGCAATACAGATCTCTGAACTGAATAGCAAAATGTCTACTTGCATCCTGGTTTCTTTTTCTGGCGGAAGGAAAATCTGCAGTGAGAGAGCAAATCTAGAGTTTTCAAGAATGCCAGAACAAATCACTGCACCCAAGTGGCATCCCGTACTAGAGTGGGAGGTGGTGGATCCCCTTGCGATCTTTACATTAGTGTCCAGGTGTATGTAAAACTACAATTCCCAGGAAATCCAATGTCTCCCTGTCTTTTGACTTAGTCATGGCAAAGATCGTATAAATCAAATGTTTTTCTGTGTGGTGAACGTGATGATTCAAACTCAATTTTTGTAGTCTGCTTAAACAAAGAATTAGATCAGAGTTACAGAAATAAAGACTGAGATACAGGAAAGGGTGCTCCTCATGCAGCTGGGTTTTGTTTGTGAGCTTTAGAATAAGTTTATCTTAAGAAGCATTCCCATTTATTTTTAACGAAGAAAATGAGTGAAGACCTTTTCTTTTCTTTCATGTGTATACATAGAGATTTGATACATATGTGTGTCTCTCCCTTGCATTGCATTGTTATCTGTTAACGGAGATTTCAAGCTTGCCATTTTCAGGCCTTTTCTGAGTTTAGGTCTATTCTCTCCCAGTCACCTGTGTCTCCCTCACCTCATCTTTTATTTGACTAAGCACATCCTTGGGGCCGAGATCTCTTCGTTCTCCTTGTTTCTCTCCATTTCTTTCTCTCCCATAACGTTGTACCATTTTCCTGTACAGACGTGGGAGCACAGCAATATCTCTACAAGTTCTTTCTTTAAAATGGCCAGAACAAATCAACTTTAACCAAAGAACTGTGTTTCAGGACAATTTCCCAACCATTTTTGGAGTGAGGAATTGCGACCTTGAGTCCTGCAGCAACCCAAAAGTGTGTGATATGGTACTATAAGGTTTCATTCTTCTATTTTCCTAATGAAAACCCCATGCTATGCATCAGCTAACCTTGCTACACACTAGGTTAGGTGTTTGTGTCAGAGAGGACTTGATCCTACAGCTTTGCTTCGTGAGTGGTGGAAATGTGGTGCAGAGTACTGTCAGCTTCAACAGGTCAAAAGACACAGGAAAAAGGTTTTTACATGGTGCAAGCTCAGGCTCTTCCTTGAGGGCCTGAGGTGCACAAGCACATTTTGCTGACCTCTGGTTTTGGGCAAGTGCCTTGTTGTTGCAGGAGATGGTGCCCTTTGGGACAGTGTACGTTGAAGGGGTTAAATTAGCTCAGCCACTATGTCATGCCAACTGGTAGATTTATCGTCAGATCCCTGAATGTTAAATTGGGTAAAACAACAAACCGGGCTGTGGACCATGATTATGCAGCCGCCAGCTGCTATCGTTGCCTATGTGACATCTGGGAAGCATCCCATCCTGGTCTGGTGGGTCAGAGGGATGGCAGAAGATGGACATGAGATGTCCCAGCTAGAAAGCACATCCTAAGAAGAGGAGTTAGGATCCTCCCAGCCCACTTTGAGCCATGAGAAATGAGGTGAAACAGCCAAGAACAAACATTTTGTGCATAGGTATTAAAAAGAAACGAAAAAAATCCTCCAAGCACCCTTTGGAAGCTCCTGAGCACTAGGAGTGATGCAGAGCTCTGGTTAATGGACATTCCCTAAGGTTTTCCCCCCCCATGTACCACAATTGATTGCAGCGAGATTACGATGCCATTAAAATTCACTCTGCCCATAAACTAACGCGGTGGAAAATGCTGACGTTTATAGCGGCTCCTACAAGAGACATATTTCAGTATGAAAGTGAGTCTTAATGCAAGAACTTTATTTAGGTAAAACAACATCCAGGGAGGGGGGAGAGGAGGAGGAGAGGTGGTGGCAATTGCAGAGAATTTTATTTCTTTCAACTAATGGGTATACGGATGCTAAATTTAAAAGACATTTTTAATAAATCTATTGGCCTTTGACAAAATCAATCCAAACCCCATAAACCAAGAAGTCACCCACTTGGTATTAATGAGGCTACATTTGCATTTATTTTTCCTTTACACTAGACAAACCATTAATTTCGTGTTTATGCTTCCTTTGAAGTCTGAATGCTTGTAGATAGATGGCCACATCAAGTCTCCTGCTGCTACATTAATATTTTGCTATAAATGATAAATTTGACCATTTTCTACAACACCCCTTTTTTCTTTAAGAAAGCTGAGAAAATGCGAGCAATAAGTCTTAAGCCCCTGAAAGCTTAGCTGTTTTTTTAAATACTCTGCAGTCATTGATTATTAAAGCAGTCATAGCTTTAACTTTGGGTTGCATTTGATAGCACCCAGCATTTTGCTGCTGTAAATTGAGAGATGTTCATTAACCGATCAGGGTTGCTCTTTTTGCAAATAATCTTTCATTTGACCGATGCAAAAACTGGTCAACCAAGTCACCTCTGCTTCACCCCAACTCTGGCCTCTGAAGGGTCTCTTCTTACATCTTCTGGTTCCTTCCACGCAAGTGAAGTGCATCCTTGTGTCCCATCAGGGTAGCAAAGGTGCCTTTTGACAGTTTTACAGTAATTCACACTTATTTTGTGCTTTTTCCTTCAGGATGCTCTATTGCCTAGATAGCTTTCCGGGAGTGACTGGTACCAGCACCTCCCAAGAACACTGGCTCCTAGAAACAAAAGGAAAGACCCTTCTGAAAAACTTGCAGAAGCCTAGGATGATAAGTAGGAGGGAGATTTATCTCCCACAAGGAATATGAGAAAGGTTTGTAAGTTTTAGGAGTCTGGACCTTTCCCTCAAATCACAGTCCCAGACGCAGAGAAGGGCACAGGTTTGGTGATGCTCCATGTCCCCATGCTTGATGTGGGTCTGAGAATGGGTTTCATGAACTCAGCATGGGTGGATTAGACCTCTCTCAGGTGGAGTGAGACAGCTGATAGCCAAGAGGGTCTCTGCAGCCAGTGACTGGAGTTGTGTGGCAGTAGGGAAGGGGCTAGAGAAACGGTGACTCTCTGATGGAGGCATTTTCTCATAGTACAGAATAAGGACCTGCTCTGAGGCTGCTATTCACATCTCGGACATGTTGCTAGGCATGGGACACTGCGAAAGATGCGCTCCTTTTTATACTACTTCGATGGGACTGGAGAAGGGATGTCCAGCTCTCCTCTGCCCAACAGGTTAGACCTTCTCCTGAGACACTCCTAGGAATTGGCCCAGATATTTCTCATGGACCCTGCACCTTGGAGAACATGTGGCATCCTGAGTGGCCAGCCCATGCATGAAGGCAGTGCTTCTGCATGTGTGCTCTAGCAGGGATTTAGATGCTAACAGACACTCAGCTGCCAAAAGAGAACTTTTGTGGTCTATGTTTCTTGATGTAGGTGCCTAAATTCTTCCTTGATCATGCCTTAGGGGTTTTCAGATCTACCCTCTGCCTGTCACTCCTTGTTCTTCAAGAAAAGCATGGACTTGGAGTTTTTCAGGGTGACTGTGGGGCATTTTGAAAGAGACGGTGATGTGTTTTGGTGCTTTTGTCTGGCAGGCAGAGCCTGGCATTGCAGGAAGCCCTGCTGCCACGCTGGCGCTGCCTTTACCCGCGGGGCAGGGTGCTGGGGCACGAGAGGCAGATTCAGCGGGCTGAGCACCGCCTGGGTCCCAGCCGTGGCTGCAGACAGCCCCAGTGCA
Organism: Fulmarus glacialis; assembly: GCF_000690835.1. Classification (NCBI taxonomy): domain Eukaryota; kingdom Metazoa; phylum Chordata; class Aves; order Procellariiformes; family Procellariidae; genus Fulmarus; species Fulmarus glacialis. Next base: position 31,956 of record NW_009211123.1, read on the forward strand.
AGCTATGTGTCTGCAGCAAGTTGGGTTTTGCTTCCCTTCCAAAGTCCTCTGGCAGCGCATCCCTTGTCCATGCTCCTTTTCAGTTCTGCTGCTGTGTCCCCCAACGACTTGGGGATGCAGAAAATGCATGCCATGCAGGGATGTCCAATGGTTGCAATGAGACGATGGGTTAAGTGCTCCTTGAGCATCTGTCTCTTCCTCTTTCCACTAGGTCTTCTATCTGTCTGTTATCCGACAGGTCTCCCAGCAGCTTATGTGGTGGAGGATACCAGCTGTATTTTCCCCCTCTGCCCCAATCAGAACTGTTCCGTGGACACACTTCCTAGACAAGGAACAAGGACCTGAGCATGAATTAGCAGATTAAATATCACCTTTTTGGCTTTTTTTATGAAGCATCTTTTATAGCTACGCCGGGGTTAGATTTCATATAACCCTTGTTTATTTTCTTTGCTAGATGGAGTTTATGGAGGAGGGAAGGGATGTTATATCAATAGGGGAGTGACTATTGACACTTGCTGCTATGAAGTGCCTTTATGTGCTTTCAAATGGCAGGATTATGCTCTGGATGTCTCGGTGCCTGAATTGTCTCGTGCTCTATTAACAGCCTAGATACTGAGGTGTGAACTGATCTTGGGGCTCTGACATGAAAGAGGACTGAGCTTTGAATGTGCAAGTTGCACCCACTCTAGCTTTTTCTTTGCTTTTTTTTTTTAAATTGATGAAACATTCCTACTTCTACAGACATTATGAAATTCAGCCCCCTGGGATTCACACCTCCCTTCCAACATACGTGGGAAGTACTCGCACAGCACAGCAGTCTGATGCATCCCTTGCTACGGGTTAGGCTGCTTAATTCAGGAGGCTGGCACAAAAACCTTGAGACATGTTTTTAACAGTTGTGTTATAATTTCTCATCATTCTCATTCAACTATTTTTCATTCAGCTCCCAGTGTCTGGACTTGAAAGGTGCACATGTCCAAGCTTCACGCCAAACCGGTCAAATGAGAGGCATACTTAAAAAAGAAATAACGCCTCGATTCAGGTCAGTAAAGGATATGAGGTTTCAGAAATAACATTGATCTCATGAGAGTCCTGTTTAAGTTTCCCATCTCGGGCAGCAGCTCTGATAAACACTGTCCTAAGGCAGGTTTTGTGCCCGTGAATCTCTCCCAGCATCCAGGATTTGTGCCCAGCAGAAGCTCAGTGTTTAGCCCTATTCCAGCCTGCCCCTGCCTTTTGCCTGCCGTCCTGCCAGCTGCTCACATTTTGAAGATGATGGATGTCTTCTGGATATATCCATGGATCTTTCCCTTCCCCAACAAGTACGAACATGCTAAAGATCAAGTGAATGTGGTAGGCACTTCCCGTCAATAATTAGAAATGAAAGCAAGCATGAAACAAATACGTCTGAGTTATTCTCACGAAAAACTGAAACTCAAATAGGGATTTCAGAAACCGGCCTCCTGCCTTTAATTTCATATTTTGGCCTCTTTTTTCTTTTTTTCTTTTTTCTTTGAGGGAAAAAAAAAAAAGGAAAATAGATGTCTAGCGCCTAGGACCTGGGAACCACTCCTACCCCGCACTTCTCACTGTCGTTAATGTCTCTTCTCATGCCATGGTAATGGCAGAAAGGGGCTGAATCTGACAGAGTCTGGGTGCTGGGGATGCTCCCCACCCCTTCTGCAGGAGCTGTACTCCTGTGCTGGGAAGGGAGGTTAGCCGAGGAGAAGACGCTTCCCTGTAGCCCTCAAAACCTGCCTCTGAGCGGAGCTGGGTTTGTAGCCACAAACCAAAGGAAACCTCCCAAGCCGCAAAAACAAATGCAAGCATAAAGCCCAGACAACTTTAATGGTGGTGGTTATTAAGGGTTTTGCTGCACCTCGGACCTGTTAACTGGTACTGCTCAGGGGCAATGCAACATGCTTGGAATAACCAACCTTACCTGAGCAGATCACTCATTTTCACCTCTGGCCATCCTCTCCTGCTCTGATGTTCCTGTGTGTGTTCATAAAAGGACATAGTTAACAGCATCACCACAGCTTTAAGCCTCTGCCAAAGCTGGAACCTGTGCTGGTCAGAGAAGCAGCAGACCCAGCCTGGTGGCTACTATCGGTCCTGATTCTGCTTGTTGAAGAAAATTAAGCAGAACCTCCTCCCTATAGAGATGATCTGCTGCATGACATAGAGGCCATCACCCATGGGATGGGGCATTGGGAGATGACTCGCTGCTTCGCAGATATTTCCATGGAGTGGGCATCATCAATAACCTTGTCACTATATGATTCACTATCAGATCTTGGGGCCTGGATTTTAGCTGCTCCATTGGCCAGAGACATCATTCATTTACTCCTTGATAGATCAGTAGCAGTTGTTCTTATTCCCGTTGCCCCCTGTAGCCAGCACCTACTCAGCTAAGGAAACTTGGAAATGGGGGAGCTTTAAGGTAATTCAGAAGGACATGATGTCTTTGCCCTCTTTCCACTGCAGATTGCAAAGTGAGAAGAAGATAACAGAGATCCTGTGTGCTGCAGGCTTTCTTTGCTCTTGTCTTCCGTTGGATCCCTGCCCATGAAAAGGGCACTTGAGGACTGTGGTGCCCCAAACCTTTTCCATCTCATCACAAGCACCGGTGACCTGGACTTCCCACTGTCCACCCCAGACGCTTCCCACTGAGTCACAGCGGTGAGTGAGCCAGTGCCACGGAGTCCTCCAGCTATTTCTGCTAGAGGGGAGACGAGATGATGGGTTCTACTTGTCCTTTCAAACCAGAGCCAGAGGGATGGAAAGGGAGGGAAATGGGGAAGAAACAGGAGGAAGCAGAGACACAAAGACTGATGGTTTGATAGAAAAGGAAAATAGTACTCCCCAGTCTAATATCTACCCTTTATTCTGCATTACAATATGTTGAGACTTTCAGACTGGGCACGATGTTGCTGGAATCAAGGCTGAAATTAGTTTTCAGCCATTCATTCATAACTGTTATGTTTAAAAAAGAAAAAAAAAAAGAGAGAGAGAGAAGGTGGGGGAAACAAAAGTAAATACAAAAAAAGAAATGTTAACATGTGTGGTGCAGAATGTATACAGCAGACAAAGCTCTGCTTGTTCTTCGACAATGGCTTTGAAAAGCAGGTGTCATAGCAGCTGTACAAGGTTAAAGCACAGGGACCATTATGTACAAAATGAGTGAGTCTTTATCCAGAGTCTGCTTCAGCTCTTAAGAATGTGCTTCCTATTGTACCAGTGTTTGCTGGAAGGACTCCATCTATACAATGGAGAAATTTTTCATTCTCACCTTCCCCCAACCTCCGTTCCACCATCCAAATCTACAGTTATGGATATAATACAGACCTCTGGCATTCAAGGTCCTCATTGCCCTATACTTCTGAAACAAAAGCTATTGTGCTGCACCATGAAAGCCTGCCTGCGCAGAATAAAGCCGTTCAGCAGTGGACCCTGAGAGAGTATTTGTGAGGCGCTCTCTAAAGTTAAAATCCCGGCGAAAACAAAACACTTTCAATTAAAAATGTTCTCTCGTTTTGTTTTGTGTTTTTGGTTTCCTTTTCTCTCTCCCTCTCTTGGAGATGTTCAGAGAGATGCTCATATAAAAAGGCAAGTGACCTGTCCTTGCTTTCATTCTCAAAGGGAGAAGATGGAAAGAGAAGGAGGAATGCACAGCTTGGGAGACAAGCAGTATTATTTAAAAAAAAAAAAGGTAGAAACCAGGCCAGGATGTATCTTCTTCCCAGTAGGCAGTGGGATAGGCTGATGTGCTCTGAAATACAAGATACGAGCTACCCTTTTTTTTTGGTAATAACAAGCACAGAGTGTAATAGGAAAACGATCCCATTCCCAGCTTTTCCATACCCTTCCCCACAGCACATCCAGTGTGCCTCAGGTCTCTCCTAGAGGGAGCGTGACACATGGTCCCTATGTTAAATAATTTGTCCCCTGGGCATGTCTTTTAGACCTGACAGTGTAACAGGGTGTAGGGAAAAAAAGGCATGAAGCTGGTAGCTCTTCCTATTGCCTGCCCCCAACCCAGACCAACCTTGCTGAAAATGAGCCATCGGTGTATGGGCAACCAAAGACATGCGGAAGCCACAAAAGAGATCAGTGAGCGCTTTTTTGTCACCACCAGTAGACAAACCCAGTATTGGTTTCAGAACTTATTTCAGAAATATTATCACTCTTGGGCTATCGGACCCTTTTTCTGTGTGTGTGTGTTCCCGTGCTTGTGGCATGGTCCTCGTTGGCTTGCACACCCTTCCTGGGCACTGGAAGCATCAGAGCGTAGCTGAGGAGGCAGTGCAAGGCTTGAGTCTGCCATGTGTGTTTGAAATGAGTCAAAAACCGGAAGGTTAACAAGCTGGCAGGGGCCTTGATGTCCCCAGGATGATGATTCACCCATCTGCACCACACATAGGGTATGATGAGGTGCTAGAGGTGGAAACTGCTTGGTGTCAAGGAGGTGTGTGTGCAAGGGTTATTCTAGAACCTAAGATCTGTATCCTCCATGGCTCAAATTGCCCAGGTTTATCAGTGCATCTGGTCTTTGGGATTGGAAAGAGAGAGTAAAATGAGCTGGGGTGGGGGAGTTGTCTTTGGGATTGGAAAGAGAGTAAAATGAGCTGGGGTGGGGGAGGGGGGGCAATAGTTCGGGCTTGGTTTTTCTGTGGCTGGCTATTTTCTGTCTTGAGTTTTGCATTTAGTGTGTATCTGGTGGGGGCATGGAGCCAGGCAAGGGAAGCTTTGATTCAGTACTTGCTGCAACCTAGTGCCAGCACACCTCTGTGTAAGCAATGTCTCTTTGAAATCACTGCCTAGCTTATTACTGACACCAGCGTCCAACGAGTCTTCACATCCACGACGCAGAGATGGCTGAAGAGGAACTGAAGTTGATAAGGAGGAAGAATTAAGCCCCAGGACCCCAGTCCTTGGACTCCAGCAGGCGACAAAGGCTGGAGTTGTTCTTCTTCCATCCTTGGGCACTTGGGTGGGAGTTCAGATGCCAGCTGGGAATCCCCAGGCAAGCATCCTCCTCTGGGCTTCTTCCCAGTGCACCCCACCTCCCCGGTGACCTCCCCTGCAGTAAGTATGTGGTTTTCACCAGGACCTGCTCAAACTCTATGGGCTGTTCTCACTTCTGCTTTCAGCACTGATTGCAGTATGCGTGATCAGGCGCAGGTGTTGCACACTGGTTATTGAGCTTTGTGCATGTACACTATTGGGTAGCATCTATTTGAACGTGAATTACTGTTACCTCCTATACTATATGCTAGGCTCTGAAGTTATAAACTAAAGGCAACAAGGGAACAGGCAGTGAGGTAGGGGGAATAAGGGCGATTCACAAGTCAGTGACAAACGCTTTCTACAAGATCCCCAAAGGAACACACACAGTGTTTCCATATGCATCAGTGCAAGGCCCTGAGGATAAGAGCACTTGGGATGCCAGGGTAAAGGCTTTGCCACAGCAGCCTCTAGGCATGTAAGTGAGCAGTTACAGCACTCCAAGTGAAAGGCAAACACCAAAACTGTAGTGGGAGAGGCCTTGCATGTGCTACACAGGTTACGGCACCCTGCAACATCTCCCGCCTTCTCTCACCCTCCTCTCTCTCTTACAGTGGGGAGGGACTAAAGCAGGGTATGTATCCCTGGATGCCTTATATCTGTGTCTCATCAGCAGCATATTGCTCTTGGATCTGCGTTTGCACAGCTATCCATCCTGGTGTCGTAACTTCTCAAAGTAGTGCCTGGCTTGAGTTTTGGGTTTATTCTGAACACACTTCAGAACTGATTTTATCACAGTTCAACTTGTCTTGACACTTTGCCATGCAAATGCATTAGAAAAAATCTCATGAAGAACCTTGTTTCCAAATTGTTAGAAGTACTTGAACCTCTAGCTGTATGTTCCTGAATGCATTTTATTTATGTTGCATTGCAATCACCTGGGTGCTTATTAAATACTGCATTTAGGAAGCAGTTGTGTTCACTGCACCTTTATGCCATGTTTTTCCAAATATCGGGTCTATTCCCAGTTTGATTTTCCTCTGGCACTGGTATTAGCACCCACCCTTTGTAATGCTGTGACAGGTCTCTGTGGGAGCTGCTCACACTGTGATCTTTGAGGAGTTAATCCCGGCTGACACCTTGCAAATCGCAGCTGGACCATTTCTCCACTGCTCTTGCTTCGTCTCAGAGCACAAGCCCAAGAACGAATTAATGCCAGGCATGGGAGGAAGATGGATGTCACTGCTTGGCCCCTGGGCATGGAGGTCTTCTGAGTCTGAGAGCCAACATTTTTGGCCACCAAGGTAGAACAACAACTGCATTGTTAGTTCCTTCTTCATGACACACTTCCCTCCATCATTCCCCTTTTGAGGTGAATGAATGTCTTCTGGAATGAAATCATAGTGACAAATGGCTCACGAATGGTTTTCCTGCTTCTCACAAAATAGCTGCTGGGCAGTATCACCTTTCTTGTAAGAGACTTAGCGGATTCACAGTTCTTGTGTGGTTTCAAGGCAAAGGGAGAAATAGAGCTTAGAAAAGCAAGCTGATGTAAGAAATGAGCTAATGAAGTGAGATCACAAAGTGTGCAACCCCAGCCAGTTGTATCTTTCTCTCCAGTTACCTTGGTAACTGTGTAGTGATATGATGTTGCTTGGTTTTGTATCCTGCAGGTGAAAGAAGCTCAAAGTACCCACCACTGGCAAAAATACTGGTAAGATACCACATTCATCTGCAAAACATAACAATTAAGTTACGGACTTGTTAGATACTGTGTTGAAGGGGGACATATATCTTCCCCAAAGCCTGGATAAAATGACTTGTATTTTTCCATGAGCCAGCAAATTAGTGCATCTTTTGATGGGATTTCTTAGGGCCAAATCAAAGGGATCACAACAGGACCGCTTTTTTCAGTGACACGGTTAGCTGAATCTCTACACCCTTTCAGTCTTAGGTCTTCTGCTGATGATAATGTTGGTTAGAGATATGGACACCTGTTCGGTTGAAACAGGACTTAAACTACGTTTGGATGGGGATGGACTTTCTTAATGGGGAGCTGAAAAAAACACCAGCTCTCAGTGGTGTAGAAACCTCTCTGACAGATGATAGACATTGATTCACATCAATAGTGAGTCTGGGCAGATTTGGATCCACCGGCCGCCTTTCACACTGTTGGCAAGGGCTGCTATGGACCCACCGGTGGGACCTTTAGCAGTAGAGGAGGATGGCTACTGTGGGCTCATTCTTTCCCCCAAGTGTCAAATACTGAGGCATTGCTTCTCTCTAAGGGTAACAGGGAGTGCTGCTGCATCCCAGTTGCTTTCCCCATCACTCCTCCGGCTCTATGGCTACTCAACACCACTGGGTAAGATAATTTAGTGTGATCGGAATGGGGGAAACGGACCTTTATCCAGCCACCCTACCTGACCAAACACCAGCTTTTGCTCCTATATCCTCCCTTTCCAGCCTCATCTGTGGCCCCCAACCCTGAGGTCTGGGGTAATGGTGTCATACAGGTGCCGTGTCTCTGGGGCACAGTGCTGTTCGTATGGTCTGGAGAAAACCATGGTCTGCTTCAGGCTTCCTTGGTCTTCTTGGTCCAAGAGTTTCCTTGGTCTCTTTACAAAACCTGCAGCATACTGTTAAAATGAAAGGTGCCACATAAGTCGAGGACTTGAACAGGAAAAGGAGATGGGAAAAACACTTGAAAGGGGGACAATTCATCTGGGAGAAGAGGAAGCAGCACTCCTCCACTGAGGGGTGGAAAAATGCCCAAATAACTTATTTAAGGCTGAATGTCATCTCCTTTCTAGGCTCTACACCTGCAGGTATGGAAATACTACAAGAAAAGTTAGGCTGGGAGCCTTGTCAGCTCTGGATGCAAAAAGTGAATGGCCAGAACTTTGCAGATAAAGCCGGAGCCTCTCTGGGGGAAATGTGAGTTACATCTTTGCACCGGTCTCTTTTCCCGTGCTGTTTTCTGTGCGGTTCTGCAAAGCCCTGGGAGTGTGACCTGGAGACTGGGACGCTCAGAGCTGGAGGGAGGTGGTTGGGTTTAAGAGCAGATGTCTTGGAGGAGAGCAGGGCTGGATACAGAGCCTTGTCTCCTTGTGCATCCAGGTAAAGTGTCAAAGGCCCCAGCGGGGCTGGCAAAGGTCTTTAACCAAAAAGTCCAAATCTGGCTTTAGAAAAAACACATGGTTTGCCTTTGCCGATACTGCAAAACAGTTAAACTAGAAAAACAACCAAACAAACCAACTCTCTGGCTGGATAATAGTCTAGCGGCTGATCATGGGAGATCTGTATGCATAATTTATGTCTTAGTTCACTGGCTGAACGCTGACAGTCAATCATTACCAAAACATGGAAAATTTAAAAAAAAAAAAAGTCCTAGGGCTACCAACCTAACTTGCCTGCATAAACATCTAATATTTGCCTTTTAAAGGAAAAACCATAGCCCCGTTATTACAGAGAGAACAGGTAGAAAGATCAGGGCAGAGGCAGTAGCGCTGATTTGAAGTTTGTGAAGTCCCTTCACTCACTGCTCAGACCCAGCCGCTCCCGCACGGTGAAGCACGTGGAAAGGAGGAAATGCAGGTCAGACATCGATACAGCCCTGTGGCCAAAAGCTGGTCCCTGCCTTTGAGAGGAGAGTCAGAGGATGACAGAGGGATGGACAGGCAGGGGGAGCGGGAGGGTGTTTTTCTTTTCCAGTGCCCTGAGCAGGTTTGCAGGTGCCTGGCTGTGTGTTCAGGGCTGTAGAGCCAAGCAGCCGCTATCGACAGCACAGCCCAACAAGTCAATAAAAAGGAGGGAAGACGAAGAAGAGCAACAACGCACCTGAAATGGGCTGGAAAGACTGAAAAGCCTAAGTATGTAAAGGTTGGCTAGCCAGTGTCCTGGAGGGAGGGAGCAGTGAGGAGGTGGGAGGTGGACAAGGTGGATGAACAGCCTTTACACATATATATATATATTTTTAATCTGTGTTCAGTGATTCTGATGAAGTAGCAGAGTTTTCCCACCAATTAACCCACCAGCCCTTTGCACCATGCCCTGGAGGAGTGCCCACGTTGCGCTGGGGGAAACCCGTGTGAAAGGACACGTGCATGGGCGCCGTCATCCTTTATCTTTGTACCATCTCCTTGAAATACCAAAGCAGGTCTCTGGATGGAAAACTGCAGAAAATTCCTCCAGACAATAAAATTATTCAATTTACTGCCCATAATAGAGGAAGTCCATCATAGCAGGGCAGAAGAATTCAGGCCAGCGCTGGATCGACGAGTTTCTGCTGCCATCCTGTGGCCACGGTCCACGTTGCTTTGCCTGAGCCCAATCTCTCTCTTTTTGAGAGCTTTGTGGTCTGAGCAAGGTGGAGGCAGACGTCCCTCGTGTCTTCAGACACGATGTCTGAAGATGTCGTGGGGCTGCTCCTCTCCACGCTGCTGCTGGCATCTCTCTGCCATGTGCGTGCAAAGGCTCCATGCTTTTCCCCTGCCAGCCCGATATTTCTGCAAAAATATTTTGTTGTGAAAGTTTCCCTGGGATTTAGGTCTGCAGGGTTAATCTGTGAACTCTTCTCTACCAAAATGGAAAATGGGTAAGTTTGTTCGCATTGTTCCAGCAACAGCAGAATCATGAAAACTCTAGAGGTCGCACAGCTCCCAACAAGACAAAGTAATTATAAATCCTTGTGTATTCAGGTCACAGCCCAAATATTGCTTTTATTCAGATCAATAGGCCTATCAACACATTTAAAGCCAATACCAGCCAGGTACCCAGTGCAGGGCCTCTCCTGCCGGATCTCCTCCTGCAGCCTGTGCCTCACGTAGAAATTAATTAGTCAACTATTTGTGAGTTCCTTCAAAAACACAGAACCCTGGAAATATTCTTGATATGGCCAGTGACAATATTTATAGGCTTTTTTCTTCAAAGTAATCCACGCATGTTAAACTTTGTCATTGCTTTGGATGTGATAATTTTTAACAGTTTCACTACTTGCTGCATCAGGAGGCAGCTTGAGAAAGTAGTGTAGATGAAAAAGAGGACAAGGTGGGGAAAAAGAGCTTCACTTAAGAACAGGAAAACAGAGGGGGGAATCTGGAGTTTTACCCTGGTTTGCCCAATGAAGAGGAGGAGATGGGAGATAGGTAACTTGGAAGAGAGCAAGCTGGTGCTCTGTACAAAACTTGAAATTCCTGCCCAAGAGGGGAGGTTTGGGCAATACAAATGCCATAATTTGGCACTCCTATCTTCTTTTCTGAAAAATCAACCCAGGATATGCATTAGACACCTATGACTCTGAAATGGGGGTTCATGCAGCCTTACATTAATGGCCTTGCACAGAAACATCTACACTGCATACTAGAATTATGCGCCAGCTCCATTTCGGTTGCTTTCCCACAAAGTTTACCTAAAAAACTGAGTTGAAGAAGTTTTTAAATAGAAAATTGAACCTTTTATTACAAAAAAGAGAATATCCGCTTTCCTTGAAAGAGCAAGAGACAGCAGCAAAGGATTCAGACACAAAAAAGGAAGTAGAGAAAAAGTTTATTTTTCTAGAGTGAAACTGCACTTTTCCTTGTGACTTTCTTGTCTAGCTACATGTAAGGACAATGGATAGATCTGAATGCTTTTGAGTAAAAAAAATAATGATGAATTTAAAATACAAATATACAAGGCGAAGGACCTTCAGGCACATCCCCTAATGGGCTGGAGACTTCTTTTCCTTCCTTGCAAGGATGCTCCGTTGCAGCACTGGGACTTGCCAGTGGCACCACCACACCTTCTGAATTCCTGGACTGTGTAGAAAGCTGCCCTAGAGAGCGAAAATAAATCCTGACTCTTAACAGCTATGCAGGGGAAGGTGGGAGAGTTTATTCCTCGCCCCTTGTTCCCAGTGGACTTTGCTGGAGCGTTGCAGGGACATCTGTCCTCATTCCTCACATGCTGCGTCTTCCCTCTTTCATTCATCCTAAAATCAGACTTGTGAAATCCCCTCCTTGTTTCTTTTGCTCTGCCCAGACCACTATAACACAGGGCTGAAAGGCACCTTGAGAGGTCTTCTAGTATGGCCCTCACAGGCTTTCTTGGAAATAAGAAGGAAACGCAAGAAAAAAAAATTTAAAAGTGGATGATTTAGAAGAGTGTCCTAGGCGCTTCCTGCCCACCCATGCAAAGGAGCCCTGCCAAAGCAAATTTTGTCTTTCCAAAGAAACTGGAGACAGACACAATTGTTCTCTTCAATGCCAGGCTTTAGGTCTTGAGAAAGCTGGGGCTGTATTATTTGCAAGCACAATTCCTGAATTTCCAGAGGGAATCTGTTGGTGTCAAAGCAATGAGAAGGAAACAAAGGCTTGGAGAAAAAGACTTGAAATGGGGTTTGTGACAGATGCATCTGAGCCTTTAGATTCTGGCCACAAAACCTGAAGCAGGAATTTGCCATCTGTTTGGGCTTTAGATGTTCAAAATCACCATCCTCCTCCCTCCCCCCGAAAATTAGTTGCTGCTGGTGGAGTAGGTTTAATGCTATGTGTAAGAGTGATGTGGCTGGCACATGCACTGGTGGTATTTCAGTAAGTCACCCACTTGTGCCCAGGAGACCTAATGGCTGCAGCTGCAGCATCCCGGTGGGTGGGATGGAGCTGCAGGGGGTCACGCCTGCTCCCCTGCAACGCGACGTGGGAGCGCACAAAGGCGATGCTCTCGGCTAAGAGGGAACACTGATCCGTATTGGGGCTCTTGCAGATAGGTGAAGCAGCCGGGGTATGGTTTTGCTCACACCGGTTTCCCTTCAGTTGCCTTGGGTCACTTCCCAAGTAACCTCTCCATCCCTCCAGACTTCTCGCTTTGGTGGGCATCCATGCTGCAGAGGGACATTTGGGGAGAGAGAGGGTTTGCCAAGGTGGCTTAAGATTGGGATCTGAGATACACAGATGCCTGGTGGGGGTGATCAAGAGGTTGAAAAACACCGTGTTTTTGGCAAACCAGAGAGAAGTAGGGCACCAGGACATACTGATGAGAACTGATACCACAAAACAATAAGTTGTGCCTCCTGTGAGTGGTGGAGAAAGCCATTTTGCATCATGAAACCACTGAACGAGAGCATCACCCCTGCGATAATGTTAGCTCTATTCATGCCTTGGATATGGCAGCTAGAATGTGCCCGCTCCGGTCTCCCTGCAGCCTCTGTGCAATCTGGTGCTCGCTCAGTTAAAGTGCAACATCGACTTCCAGAGCCAATTATTGAGAAATCATTAATGACTTCTTAAATACGTAGAAGCCGAAAAATTCATTGCTCTGTGGCCCAAAACAGTGTTTAAAGGTGTTCCGATTGGTCAGGTGAACGGAATTTACCATTACACATCAAATTTATATACTTTAATTTATATAGTGTGTAAATTATTCCTGTCTAACTCTCACAAGCAGAAAACTTTTTCATGGATTGCTTCTGGTAGAGAAGTAAATGAAGGTGGCAGGATTCAGTACACCATATTGCCTTGGACTGTGTGAGCAGCAGCATGTCATCACCTCTGAAGTCCTTGTGCACGTCAAACACACTGACCTTTTGGGCAAGCGCTCCTTAATTGAAGACTGCAGGGACTGAGTGTGTCACAACATGCATACAAGATATCGCCGTTTTATTCTACTTTTAACCTCAGTTTCTGCTTTTCTTGGCTTTTAAGTCCTTAAATATGCAACCTCAGTGTTGTATCAGCACAAGAGGAAGGGTTTGTAGCGAGTTGTAAAAATAATAAAAAAACCATTGATACGCTGGAGGGGGCTGAAGTTGTGCAGCAAATACAATACAAGATTAGAGAATATGAGTCATGTAGTGAGATGAAGGGATAACTCCCGTGCCACCTAGAAGAAAGATAACAATAGTGGCACACATGATATTTGTATACAAATACATGAGTGGAAACAGCACAAAGTGATCAAGAAATTATTTAAGGTGGGAAAAGAAGGCCTATCGATCCAAACCTGGAAAAGAAAGGAAACCTAGGCTGGCTGTCAGCAGAGCATCGATTTATGGACAAGTACATTGTGAAAAGGCACTCTGTGCTCGTAGGAGCTCGTCCCGGGGGACCACTCCCACCTGCTTCATCGAGAATACCTGTGCCATTTGGTTCACAGCACAAGTTCCTGTTGTCACTCAAAGCCACCATGTCGAAGGTAACTACATTCATTATTTTTGGGCAGTTCTCAGATTCTTCCTTGCAAAGCTCTGATCCAGGAGAATATCCACTGTTCAAGAATGTATTTAATTGCACAGTTAATTGCACATGTGCTTAGCTTGCTTTAGTGTCGGTGAGACAAGATCCTGTACCTGCAGCCCATTGCTTGTTCTTCCTTGCTCGCAGAAGTCTCTGCCTGTGGTCCCAGATCAAGCTCACTGGGTCATCTCCCTCCAGGGACTTGATTTAAACAACCTGTTCCCAAACACCAATAAATCTAGAGAAGAAATATTAGCAAAAGCCCTGCCGGCTAGGTTCATGAAGGTATCTAGGTGCAAATACAAAGTACTGCAGCCCCCGTAACAGAGGCCAATGTAATTCACTTGAGACACACTCAAAGGTCCCAGCTTCTGTCCGCTGGTCTGGTCTTTCTGCTTCCTTTGACGATAACCTTGTCTGGGGACACTTCAGTGCAGGTTAGTTTTAAGACCAAACAGTCAATGGTAAAAAAAGGGAAGGCTGTAGAGGTTAAGTTGAGGTTGGGTGGGAATAGGGGTTTCACTACATCTTCAAACACTACCTCTTGTGTTGGTGCTCCTTCAGGATGTTTCAAACAACCAGCAATTAATGAGCTCTCCTGAACTCTCTTTGGTGGACAAAATCTCTCCTGCCCATATGTTTCCTGCTCCTCCTCCTGGGGACAGGCAAGAGTGTAGTAGTTGAGAGGTTGTGTGGAGTTCACCCTTCCTGAGAAGCTCACCTTGCTTGGGCATGTACAAGAAGGTCTGGTATGCCCAGCATTTCTGGGACAAAGCTTACCATGCCGTCCCCTGTTAGAGGCCACCCAATGATGGGAGGAGTGACTTCTTGGCGTGGCCTGGCTCTTTTGATGGTAGCTGCCTTTCTTGCCTGATGACTAACACTCCCGAGTCAAACTTGGCAATAGAAGTCATGGCCAAGTAAAACCATTAGAGGTCTCTAACCTCCTATAGGTAATGAAAAGCATAAATACATTTTTTGGGCACGGGGCTAAAAAAAAAACACAGGAAAATACGTTTTGGTTGGACCAACACGTTTCTTCTCAACCTCTTTTTTGCATCCTTTCCTTTCCTTTTCCTTTCCTTTCCTCTTTTAAATCTCTTAATGTTCTTATAAGTGAAGTTAGAAACAGAGATGTCATTTTGAAATGAAAAGTAGAAAAAGTTTTCCCTTCGGTAAATCTGCGTATGAAGATCTTGTCTTCTCTCTCCCCAGATTAGTTTTTAAAACCACACCTTGAGGAAACCCATCCTGAGCTCATCTGCAGCCACACTCCGTGTTTTCCAGTGAGTTCACTCTTACCCAGACGAACCGAGTCACCCCAGCCCCCCAACCCCCTTCTAAATAACACTTACGGTACTGCGGTGCCCAGCCCTGAAAACGGTGAACCCACCATTTCACTTGGGCATATCTTGTTTCAGAGAAGCAGCTGAGGCCCATACCACTTTCCAGGCTCGTTTTTATTGACCTCCGGCAGGTACTGCAAGTGCTGTGCCTGGCAGTTTATCTCCTTCACCGTGTAGGAGTTCAGCGAGGCCGGGAAGGAGGGATGCAAACAAAAGCGTTATTAGCATGTTATTTGGCTCTTAATGGGTAGAAAAGATGCAAGATTCTTTTGGCACAGTAGTACTTTTTTTCCTCCAAAAAAAAAAAGGAGGAAAAAGGACTTTAATTGAAGCCTGCAATGTTGTATAAATGGAAGATCTAAGTTTTAACTGAAAAATAATTATAACCACTTAATCATTTTAAATGAGGGCTGTAATTGCAGTCAGTTCATAATAGCCAAATACAGAGACTTAGATTCCTGCAATAAAGCAGGGATGGTACAGCTTGATTTGCTAATAGCTCTTCCACTTCTCTCCTCTTTTGTCTCAAAGATTAATTCAGGCAAGGGCTATTAGTGCCGTTAATTGGTTCTGCAATTTAGACCTTGTGCTTGTGAATGAGTGACTGATGCAGACCTATCAGCCAATAATGTGAACACTTTGTCAATGTGTTTCTCATTGTCCGGCTGCACATAACTCCCCCGGCAGCTCCTCCGCCAACCCCGGCTCCCCGGAGGGATGAGGAAGAGTGGGTCTCCTCCAGGGTGAGGGATTCACTTCGCTTTAGATAGGTCACCTAGATGTCTTTGAAATTACGGCCGGCTTATGAATAAAATAATTAGGCAGTCAAGGCATCCTCCTTGGCAGGGACAAATCCCATATTCAGGAGAAATCTTCTCCACCGTGCTGGAAGCAGGAGGTTCGATGGGGCTGTGAAGTTGGTGAGGAGACGTGTTAGATGGAGAGCGGACATCTCTGGTGGGAAGGGGCTGACGGCTCCGGGCACGGTCCCGTGAGGGGTCCCTTTCCTAGGAGCACCAGCAATGACTAAAGCCAGTCTAAATCACCAAAGTCACAGAGAACAACACAAACTCTATTCTCTAACAGGTATTATTTTTCAACTTAAGCAGTCACGGCATTGGTGATGGGCAGTGGGAACAGCTGGTAGGCACAGCTGGCGGGACTTGGGCTAACAGGAGCAGCTGGTGGCATCATCCCTGACAAGGCCCTTAGAAAAACACCCAGGGAAGGCTTTGCTCTTGCCATACCCGTTTTGTGGGAGATAACTGAGAAGAGACTATGCCATTTAGTCTTTGCCAGAAATAACTGTCATTTTAGGCCCAAGCACAAGTGAAACCGCAGGTCCAAATTCCTTCTTCCATCCTTCTTTTCTGTTCTGTTTATTTTTAAATTGGTCTTCTCCCAGAAGTTTTTATTTCTAAGTTATGTATAGTTTATTGTTTTTCATTATATTAATTTATTGAAATTGATATATTGCATTATACTAATGCAAAACTACAATATTTATGTATTTTGTTATTTATTCTTTTTTACAGTTATTTATCTTTTTTCCATAGCTCTTTTGAGGCCATTGCACCGAAAAAGCCAAACCCACCACCACCACGATTTGCTGAAAGTCCCACTGTTGCGAGCAGTGTGTGCAGGTTATTTTCCTCCAGGGCTTTTGTCA
>NW_009211123.1:48221-50179 GCF_000690835.1 Fulmarus glacialis
AAGAAGGTTTTCCTGGTTCCACTTCAATCTGGAAGAAAACAGGAGGAAGAAGCAGAGCCAGGCAGTGCCTGGCCAGCATGGGCGAGCATCACCCAGCGAGCAGTAGGCTGTCTCTTCCAAGGTCCATCTAGGGGTATTGTCCTGAAAAGAGGTAAGAAGATGGCTCTCTCTCTCTACACATCTCTCTGTGTGACACCTCACACAGCATAAAGGTTGTTAACCCCTGTAGACAGGCAAACTCCAGGTCATCTTCCCATTGTAACATCTCCCTCATCTTCAGCATCTCTTATCCTTCCTCCTAAGCTGTTAGTTTGGAAATTTCACACGGGTTGGACACCCAGGAAAAGACTATGAAAACGGGGTGTCCCGGGATGAGCGTTGCCTTCCAGTCACACCACTTCTATCTGCAGGACCACCCAGTCTATTTGAGGTGGAGGGTGGGGAAAAGCATCAAACTGTTGCTGAGGTTTGGTGGTGCGCAGTAAACGCATGAATATTCACAGGCGCATCTTCATGCTTTAATCTTATTTGTAGCATCAAAAATACATTTACAACTATGCTTCTGTAGAGTTCAGCTCTGGTGCAGTTCTGTTTATCCTGAGAGGAGATGCTGTGAGATCTTTGACCCTATGGAGATATTTTCAACTCCTGCTGTTTTTTTCATACCAAAGGTGGTAGCTATTCAGAAGGGGTTTACACTGGCATTCTTTCAATTTTTTAGAAATAAAAAAAAATGTTGGTTTTATAACAGAAATTTAACAGTCCTAGGGAGGAGATTGGGGTGAGCTTAATTTTTCTGTTTAAGATAGTAAATTAAGTAACAAAAAATGAGGAAAAGCCACCCTTCACCCTCCTTTTTTTTCTTTTTTTTTTGCCTTTTGGTTGTTTAAATCTGCTCCCTTACAATGAACAAATCCTGCTAATTAAGAGGACCGGCATTTCCTACCAAACTTTATTCTGACACCGTTCACTGAAGGGTGGACGAGCTCTGGGGAAAACCACAGTCTAGGAATAAGCTTTTACAGAAAACCTAAGTAGGGCAGGATGCATTTTATTTCAGTGCTGGGAAATCAAGGAGGAATTGCTCAGATGAGAGGTGCTGTGAAAGGTGGGCAGAGGAGGGGAAACAGCAAAGGCAAGAGCCTAGGATGGTGGTTGATCCTCCCAGGTGACCGGGGTGAGAGTGGTGGATTGCACTTCAACACAAGAAACAGTTGTTAAAGGTGCTGGTGAGTTTTGAACAAGGGAAATAAGTGGTACTCTCATGTCAAGTTGGTAAGTTTAGGTGGTTGAAGGAGTCCAGTCCTTGATTATTTTCACTATGAAATGCTGTCAATAGATAAAACCATCCTTTTGGTTACAGCTATGAAATTTCTGTTTGTGAATGATACTACCCACATGCCAGGACCCCACTCTTCTGGCTGATGTAAATTGGCACAGTCATTGAAATAAACGGGGTGATGACTTGGCCAAGATCTGTCCCTTTGCACGTATATAGCGCTTCCCACCCAGGGACTGAGGTGTACCCAATGGAGATGCATTTTCCAGGCCTCGCAGGCTGATCGAATGCAAGGCAAATTTATCCTTTTAGTTAATTTATCGAAAACAATCGCTGGCTGTCATGAGTCTCTCCTGTCACCAGGTGATCCTGGTTGTGACAAACACAGGGAGTGTATTTGCGCTCTAGTCTTAGGCTCTATATTTAGCTATGTGATACCGGGAAAGCTTTCCGTGATTAAGCTATGTTGACCGATACCAAAAGTAATAACAGCCATGACATGCAGCAGGTGAGGTGTGTCACCGGGACTGGGTATCACTATGTCCAGAAAAGGGTCTGTGAGAAAGGGTGAATTATGAAAGTGTATATGAATCACCAGTACCGCTCCTTTGGGGAAAACAAGGAAAACGGGGTAATACTATGTTTAAACCAGAGGACTGTTGGTGACAGACATGGAGTT
>NW_009211123.1:50198-70910 GCF_000690835.1 Fulmarus glacialis
TATTTTTCACGAACGATGTGTAAGGAACTTCAGTATTTGGCATAAAATTGTCAGCATTGGTTTCTGAAACCGTAGGATAAATTATCCCGAGTGAGAGCAACATCTCCCTCGTGGATGACGCTCTTTGATGGCAGGTCAGAGCTTTACGAGAAGTAGAGTTGCTCTGCTTTGGGTGTGGGAATGGACTGGATGACTTTCCAAGGTCCCTCCTAGCTTGCTTGGTGCTCTCAAAAAGATGCAGAAATGAAATAATCTCTAGCAACCAACCACTGCTTTCACGCAACAGGTTGGATCTTCTTCAGAAGCAGCTTCACAGGGAAGTCTGTCTACACACGAGACCAAGCATGGGAGAGACCCAACAGTCCTTAAGCATGGGTGAATGTAGCCAGATGATAGCGGTCCACTCTTTCATGGTCCCTGATGACTCTCCACTTCCACCACCTAAATGTCACCCCACCGGGCTCCACTTCTTCTGCAGGTCCCTTCCTGGACCCTTCACATGCTGTGTGTCAGTCTGCCACCGCTGAAACAGGTCTCATCATCTCCTCTCTCCCACGGAGAGCAGCTTTCCAGCAACATCCCCCTTTACTCTCCAACTGCAAACAGGTTGGCACCAGTGGAAAACTGGTCTAGGAAGGAAGTGGTGAGGGATGTAGCAGAACGGGCAAAAAAAGACATTACCCAATGAAGCGATTTTCTGCGATAGGACGAGGTCTCTTAGGTGCGCTTGTCTTACAGTAATACACAGCAACGTCTGCCTTGCCCTCAATCTTTGTCCATCTAAACAAGTCCAAATTCATATTTGGATGAGGGAGATAAAGCAATAGCGCATGAGGATATACCTTTGCTTCTGTTTATTTTTTCCCTTGGTCTGCCTGCCAGACGTGGTCCTCCCACAGCAAACTGCAGGTTCACATCATTCAATCTTCAGCAATTGCCGCCTTTCCCGTGGGCTCCTGGCCTGACCTCACCAAGCAGCAAGGTCCATTTGAGCATCTGCTGCAGCCGTGCACCATCCTTTGTTATACACTATCCTTTGCTTAAATGTTTTGGTTGAGCAAACGTCCCCAGATAGAGGCTTCTCCACTTGGCTCAAAAGCATCATCCCTGCCAGGAAAGGATTAGGGTCTCCATAATTTTTTACCTGTTTCATCTGATTTAAGCATCTCTGTGATTGGCCTCCTGGAGCACGCAGTCGCTTCCGCAGAAGCTCTCCCCCAGCTGTTTCAGAGGCACCTGCTGGTCCCCATCTGCCCGTGCCGGCTGCACCTCTGCCTGGAGGGAGAAGGTAAACAGAGAGTGAGGCGTTCACGCCATGCGTAACAAATGGCTCTTGGTACCGAGCGAGGAAAATTATCTCACCGAAACAGATAAAGGGAAAGGGTAGGTTTGTACGGCGCAGACCAGACCTCTCCTGACTCCCGTCTGTGACGTAGGCTATGCCTCCAGCTAAAAGTTCCTTCTGCCCTGGCTGCCTGCCCCAGAGCTGGCTTGTGGAGGCTTGTGCACGTCGGGGACCTGCCTAGCGAGCGCTCGGTGCCATGTCTGTGACAATTTGCCAGTCCATGGGCTTCGTGGTGTCCACTTTAGGAATAGGAGGCATCATTGCATCAACGTGCATGGACCAGTGGAGCACCCAAGACCTGTACAATAACCCCGTGACGGCGGTGTTCAACTACCAGGGTCTCTGGCGCACGTGCGTCCGGGAGTCCTCCGGCTTCACCGAATGCCGCGGCTACTTCACCATCCTGGGGCTGCCAGGTAGGGTTTGCTGGCGGTGAGGGCAGAGAGGTGGGAGGGCAGAGCCATGGGCACGTAGCCTCCCACCTATGTTGCCAGAAGCTGGGCGTGAGCGGTGGTGATGGGTGATTTTTGGTGCAGAGTGGGGAACCCAAGTTTTAGCCAAAAAGGACCTCAGGAGCTCACCCCGTTTGGAGGACAGGTCCCTCGGAGGCACCTCAACCCAAACCCCCTCCCATGGCCAAGCTGAGGTTCAGCAAAACTCATTACAGCTGATTACGCATCAGGTGCCTGAGGTGTTGTCCAGGCAATACACCCAGGGCAGTGGCTGCTTGTGGGGGGGTTCGTCCCCCGTGCCGTTATGTAATCCTGCTCCAGCCGCATGGCTGTGCATGGCTTCCCACCAGAAACCACTAATATTTTTGGCATCAGAGAAGATCCTTTTCTAAGAGGATATGTCACAGTTCAGCTCACTGTATTTCTGTATGGGCTAACAACACCAGGCTGGATTTCTCCCTGATTCTCCTTTGGTTCCAGTTTTTTCTTCCACGGGTATCATTCCTGTCCTGGTTGTGCCTAGAGTATTTGGGGTGCAAACAATTAGGTTACAACAGGATTATCTGGATTTCCTTCTTGCCTTAATACAGTGAGAAAAAAGGCACTTAGACTATTATATCCATCTAGCCTCTGTGCTTTGGCACAGCAAGAATGGAGGGAAGAAGCCAGTTATATCAGCAAATCATTGTAGAACTTCTGCAAAATGGCATTTCCAAAACACACAGAAATAAGCATTGTGCACAAAAATTGCTTCTTTCCGAAGTAGTCTATCTCTGTGCAAACCAAACCAGTATAACCCAATGCAGCTGTGGCTTCAGACACCAGTAGGAGGGGTGTTTCATCCCCTCAGCTGTATTCCATGCCACTCATCTCTGGATCCTCGTTCCCAGCTGGCATTAGCTGTGCTGCAGCATCCCCATGCAGGTGCCAGGGATGCCCCTGAGCATTTTCCTCTTGCTGGAGCCGTGGCTTTGAATGCCCTTGTTTGTTCACACAGAGTCTGGGGTGCAGATACGTGTTTTCCTAGAAGTACAAGGGCCTGATCCTGCCTGGGCATCCAGTTGTGGAGCCCCTAGCAAAAGCTGTGTGTTGTAGCAGGTACAAGTGAACGTAGGATGACATCCAAAGAGGGATGTCTGTGCAGGGCTTGTATTCGCACGCTGCTATCACAGTCAGCAAAGCCGAACAGTTTCACCAAGGGAAAATGCGTGCAGCAAGGGGCAGGACTGGTTGGCAAAACTTGAATCCAGCAGGCTAATTGCTTATAGGTAAAGAGATTAAAGTTGTCATACGAGGAACAAATAGAGGTAAAAAAGCAAATCCTCCCCACGCACACATACACCCATCACACACTGCAGAACTTCCGCAGTTCTTCAGCTCTGAAAGCTTAAAATTACAGAAAATGTAACTCTACAGAGGAAGCAATTAAACTTTTCAAGTGTTCAGCTCTGGGAACTATTTTAATATTTGAAGAAACCAGAATACTTGAGATTTGGGATTTTTTTTTTTGTTCTTTCAAAATACCTCCATGGCTAACCTCAGCGTTACAGTGAAAAGCTAGAGTGTTTTTGCAATTCCCAAGCGTCCAGATGGTGTCTGTAGGGTGGGTGTTAATTCACTAAAATGGGAATACACAGCAGTATTGGGGGAATGGATTTCTTTCATTTAGCAGACGGGCGGCGGGAGATGGGTCTGTCCCTCCTCAGCCGCATCCAGCAAAGCTCTGCGGCTCCCTTCCAACCGTGGGCAGAAACGGGTATCCTATCCTAAATGTCAGGGGTTCTAACGAACCAGTCGTCTTAGAGTGGAATTCCCATGTGTGTTTGCTGGGCTTATTGCAGTCACCTATAAAACGGGATTAAAAAAAAAGCCCAAAGAATAAAGCACAACCTTTAAAAATAAAGAGGGGTGGCACCCTGAACCCCCTGAAGTTGCTGTCCTCGTCCTCAGTGGTGTTTGGAGAGTCGGTGCCTTCCCCGCCGGTATGTAGGTGTATGAATATTTATGTGCTTTTGTCCCAACAAGATGATTTCTGTGACCGGTGCTATCAGCACTGCCCTACAAAGTGAGGTGGATTTTTTTTTTTTTTTTTCCTTTCTTTTTAATGAACAGGGCTTGCTCTTCTGAAGTCACTCCCTTGCTCTCCCCCCTCTTTTCCCTCCTGTTATATATTGTCTGACACTTCCAGTCTCTGGAGAAGCCGGTGCAAAACCAAGCGCCCCACTGCTGTGCTTTATAGATTGGCTCCGTCTCCTGAATTCATCTGCTCCTACAGGCATTTCTTCCCACCCGCTGCCAGCAAAGGGCAGCTGTACCCCAACCAGAGGGGGAGAAAAACAATGTTAAAAATCAGATTATTAATTTGCTAAGATATTATTTAAGCGGGTCATCCCAGTGTTTATTTTAACAGTGCTGCACCTTGATCTCCATTAAACCCCCCTTGCTAACCACACCATAGTTAATGGTTTGTCAGCATTTCCATTATAAACCCCTATTTATTATTCTGACAATGGCAATTTATATTGGGAACAATAGTGCCGTAGCGAATAAAAATAATAGGACTCTAGCAAAGCAGCGAGGTGACCTGAGTACATCAATGAAGTTTTGGGTTCTGAGGATTTTTTTTCCTCAATCCCTTGCTCCCTTAGCAAAGATTAAACTTGTCTTGCCCATCATCTATCTTCAATTTAGTTGGGAATTTTAATTTCAAATAGATTGAGGAAAAATCAAGTTAATAGATGAAAATGAGAAATAACACAGGTAGTTTATGGCTCTCACCCTTGCTGCTCGGTTATAAACAGTCAGTCTCTGGTGAAATATGTCACTTGAGAACTAAACCTGTTTGTTCTGATTTTGCTTTCTCTTATTATTTTTAGCTGCTTGCTTTGCCATGTCGGCAAACCTTACTGTGATTGTATGGAGGATGCAATCAGAATTTGAACACACAAATAATAGACAAATAGCAATAGCTGAGCTCTGGCAAGGCTGGTAGTTTCACCTAGTGCGGAAGTAACAAAGCACTTTCTGCTAAAAGGAGCATTCTTCAGTTGCTTACAAGTTTGCTAATTGCTACAATAACATGGGCAGTAATTTTCCTGTTGTCTGTATTGGTCTCTTTTTTCCAGACCTCTTCAGCTAGACTGGTTCAGCCATTTTTGAAAGGACATTTTGTTCCCAAGTCAAAACCCCTTTTGACCCTTTCAGAAAGGCTGAAACATCTCCCTGCTGTGGAACAAAAGGCTGGTGACTTGAAAAATAAGAATATTTTTGCTTTTCCAGCAGCAAACTTTGAAAGTCTGAGAGCACCTGGTTAAACTTCTCCAACTAGTAAAAGGGTACATGTTGCTAGAGGGGTCAGAGTAAAAATAGCCCATGGGAATCTAATCATGACTGTCCAGACTTTTGCATAAAACAACTGCTTTCAGTTTTGCTGGTGCAGGGTATCAGAGATGCTTAGATGTTCCCTGAGGACAATTCATGTCTGGGAAGTCTTAATGTTGGCATCTCTGGATTTTTTTTCTTCTATATCGATGTTCTGAGAAGGTTTTCTTTTATTTCATACAACCAACACACATGTTGTGGCATAACCCTAGTAAAACCCTTGCTCTGGGGATTTTGGAGACAGGGCAGCCCACTGGCCAAGGAAACAGCATCTCTGCTCCCTGGAACTGTTTCATAGCCGAAGTTTGTAAGGATGGGGACTGCTAATTGCTGTGTCATGATCCTCCACTGGTGATGGCCACAGGAAAGTGTCTTCCAAGCTCTGCTTGCTACTTAAAATCCTTTAACCCAATCAGTTCAGCTCCAAATTTTGAAATGTCTGCAGGCAACTGCTGTAACCTGCTTACAGTCTTTTGAGACCAAGTTTCGTGCACAGAAGGTTTTAGATGGCCCAGGTGGGCTGGAGGCTTGATATAACCTACCAAGGACGCACATGAGGCTGTGGTGGGTTTGCACTCACAGCAGGAGCTGAAGGAGGTGTGGGGATGGGGAAAGAGCTAATGTGAGACCCTTAGAGAGGTCTCGGGCACCCCAATCCCCAATGACATTCAGGGTGGGGAGAGGTGGCAGAGAGCCCAGTGGGGGATGTCAGGAAGCTAGATGCATGCATCACATCCTTGCTACTGTCTCGTGCCTTTACACCATGAAAGGATGAGAGACATGAAAAATAATCCTAAAGGATCTGGGCTGAGGGCCAGAAGAGGAGCAAGGCAAGGGAAATGGCAAGAGGCTGTGGAGATGTGGGGCTGGGCTACAGCTCATAGGCATGTAGGGGAGGATGCAGCTTCATGCACCCCAGCTCTGCTGAGGGACCTCGAGGGCCCTTCTGGACCACCTGAAGATCAATGGGGTCTGTGTTGGGACGGGGGCCTTCCATGACCCCCTTTCCCTGTTGAATTTCAGAAAGGCCAGTCAGCCCTTCTCATGCTATGGACTGGTGGACCACACACTCCTGGAGGCTGTGGTCATCACAGCAATGGAAGGACAGAAAGAGAAGGGTGGATTTGCTTTGTTTCGGTCTGAACAAGCTGGAACTGACTGACAGGGTGTGGGCAATATTTGCAAATTTTAAAGTAAACATGAGCTGTCGGTGATTTTTATGGGAGAGGTGGTGATAACATTCAGGAGTTGCAATGACCCAGTGAACAGTTTTGAGATAATATAGAGTCAACACCTGGGTAGATAAAGCAAGTATGAGCTGAAATAAAGGTTGCAGAGGGGAGCGGTCACAAAGTACCCTTCCTTCTCCTAGTTTGGGTAAACCGCTGGAGATGTCCCATACTCAGAGTGGGAGCCATGTTCTCTGCTCCTTGCTGAGGAAGCTTGGCCTTTGCAAGAGCTGTCTCCCCACCATGTCCCTTCCTTAGATACTGCTCGACATTACCACATGGCGTGGCAAGCCCTCTGGCCCAAGCGTTCAACCACCTTGCTGGAGACTGAGCAACAGGCACATGCTTGGAGAGAGATCCCCATCCTTCAACCACTCCTGGCTGTAGACATCTCCCAGGGGTGGCTGGAGATGAGCATCAGGTTGTGGCAAAAATGCTTAGACATGCTCTACAGCTATCCTACCACCCAACCACTTTTCAGGTTGTGCTCTGAGCCAACAGTTCAGATAAAACTCCCAGGTGGTCTTTTGTTATTGGGCTGGGTGCTGGGAAAATGGGGTGATGAGTTTTTTGCGAAGGGAAACATATTTTTCCTTATCGTGAGTGGCTCAGAAACAACCATTAAAAATAAGCTTAAAATAAGAACATTTCAGAAAGGTAGAGAAAATGAGCTAGGGGAAGGGTTGGGATGGAAACAAGTTTGTGTCTTTTCTACAGAACTTTGCTTCAAGGAAGGTATTTGTGGGAGCTTTGGGTTCCCAGTGTTTACAAGTGTGATGCTAATCAGAGCATGAGAAATGGCAAGCAGCTAATGCTGGGATGGCTGGATAGCACCTTAGGCAATATTCTTAGGGATGAGCAAATAGAACCCCCCCCAAAACACAACAATCCTTCAAAGGCGACAACATCTGGAGTACTGAGCATGGTTGGGTGTTTGTTTGCCTCTTAGCTAAGGACTGCAGCATGACCCTCGTTAGTGAAGTTGCTTTCTCAGCTCCATTTTTGGGGAAAGCATGCATGAGGTTTCAGGGAGGAATATGCAACACTGTGCTGGTTTATCCTTTTCAGAGACATGATTCAACCTGGCTCTGAAAATCAAAGCCCATTCACCTGGGCTTTCTTGCATGCCTGGAGACTGTTGATGATATTTTTTGATTGCTCCACCATCGCTCCGGGATTTCGATGCCCCTAAGTAAGAGGGATGATGAGAAGCAGCATGCCCCATCAGCACGAGAAAACTATATCCCCAAGGAAAGGTTAACGAGGCAGCACTGCCTGGGTGGCAGACTCTGGCTTAGGGCACAACTCGGGGCACTCCAGGGGATGGCCCTCTTTCCGTGAGGCAGCACTGCCTGGGTGGCAGACTCCGGCTCAGGGCACAATTAGGGGCACTCCAGGGGATGGCCCTCTTTCCCATAGGTGTGTTGGGGGGAGCAATGGGGTTTGGGGGTGTGAAATGGTGGAGGGGAAGAGGAAGAGAAGAGAAGGTCCCTATTGGCTTGAAGAGCTGCTCCAGCTGCATGCAGCCAAAACCAGCAGAAAGGGTTTGAGGAAGGAGTGGTGGCTCCCCTCCTGGCAAAGCAAACACGTGGGCATGGTGCACAGGAGGGCCACCTCCACTGGTATTCATGCAACCACCCAGATGTCCAATTTAGCAGAAAAAACAGTAATTTAAAAAGTGGTAGAGGGCTTTGGAAAAGAAAAATCTGGAAAAAAAAATGTTTGCCCTGTGTATTCTCCACCCCCGCCTTTTTCTTTTTCCTCCCTAGGGTTTATTTTTAGCTATGACCAGTCCATGGGTCCATTTTTCTGTGCAGCCCTGCAAGCTGTGGCACACTAATGATGCAGGATGGCACCACCCTTGGGAATAGGGATTATGTCCCGGAGGAATATCTGTCCCTGGGACATGGTTTGAAGTGGTCTAGTCTGGAAAAAGTGATGTGGTCTCTTACAACTAGATGGCAAGAAGGCGGCAAGTCCTGGGGCACGAAGAAGGAGAGGAGTCCTGGTGAGCTGCTGAGGAGCATCAGGGCTTGGGTGCAACCAGCTTTTCTCAATTGGGACACAATTCTGTCTGTGGGGCAGTGAAGGATGGGATGGAGAGCTGGCCACATTACTTGTTTTAGCACCTTATTTTCTCCCGGCTTCTAGGTCCTCCCCTGCCCTTGCTGTCCTCCCAGCTTCTAGGTCCTCCCCTGCCCTTGCTGTCCTCCCAGCTTCTAGATCCTCTCCAGCCCTGATTTATCACAAAGCGTTATCCAAGAGGAAGAATGTTAGTCAGCATGCCCTTTCCCTCACTGAGGATGAGCAGCTCTTACCACCTCTGGTTCTTGAGGGCTTGCTTCTATGTTTTTTGTTCACGCTATTATTTTTGCTGGCAACTTCTGACCCTTAGATATGTTGGAGCTAGCCCTTCCTCTGATATAAACTTGCCAAAGTCAGTGGAAATGACTAAATTTGCATAAAATTGCTGGAAGCAAAGACGTCTTGTGCCTGACCCAGGAGGGCTTTGGTGGCTGTGATTTGTGGCCACTAGACATGTGAATCGTGCTCTGGCTGCTACAGCAGAGTCCAGTGCAGAAGGATTTCTCTCTGCTGCTCACCAGCTCGCTGCACAGCCACAAAAGCAAAAGGGGTGTCCTGGGTGGTCATTCTCCAGAAGGCAGAAGCAATAGCCAACATGTAATAACCCCATTGTAACTCATCCATCCACGGAAATCAACCCCTCCTCTCTTCCTGGTGGCTTTCACACGGCGTCACAACCAGGCGATGGTGTTGATGGTGCCTGTGGCACAGAGCGGTATCAGGACTGGTTAAAGCGGGAATTTATTTCTAGGTCAGGGCTGAAGTAAATCAGTCAGAGCAGGGTGTTAGATGAGAATGGATGAGCATGAAGTCTGGAAGGTCCTTGTAACTCACTGTGCTCCATCGGCAGAGTGGCACAGTGAATTTATATCGCTCCCCTGAGCCCAGCACTTCTCCACCATGCAAAGAGATAATTACTTTCCTAATTTTTATATCCCCCGCCCCTTTTTCCAGGACCATCCCCCCAGCCAGTATAGACAATCACCTGTAGAAAGGCACTTTCCAAATGGTCCCCGTGCCCTCCCTCTCCTTGTCCCCACACAGGTTTCTGTGGGGCCACGTGACAGGTGATAGGGCTGGAGGAGCAGGAGGAGAACAGGGTTGCAGGAGCTTTGCTCGATCGGTTTGGGGCTCTTGGCTCGGTGTCCTGGGTTGTACCATGGCCAGCATCTGAGGCAACCTTGGTGATGCTCAAAGTGGCTGCAAGGAGCGGCCGTGTCCCTGTTTGTTGAGCCGGTGGCCCTGCATCCTCCCGCAGAGCTCACCGCTGGCATCCCTATCTATCACCGTGCCTCTTGTGCGGACTCCTGCATGGGTGGCTGGGGGTAGAGATGTCCCTAACTTGGCCTGATGGCAGATCTTCTCTCCCTTTGCATAAGCAGAGGGACAGGGAGGTGGTGACCTGGGCTAGGCGCTGAGTTCACCTGGGAACATGGCCCTTCCCTCTGCCCCTCTCAACACGTTTGCACCGTGCCAAGCACGCCGGAGAAGTCCGATGGACAGCAAAGGGTTTCGATGGGAGGACGGCGCATGTTCCAAGTGGGTTGCCCAACACTCAACAGAGCGTGGCTGCTTAGCTGGGGAAGGACAAGCACTTCTAAAGGACAAAAGCTCGTATCTCTGGCCCTGCCAGCACAAACCTACCCAGCGAGAGTGAAACCGGACTATCTTGCAAAAACACTTTGAGCAAACACACCGCTCAATGGAAAGCGTCTGATAAGAGCTGCTGCATTTCTGGTGGCTCAGTCAAGAGGACTTCGGTGCTCCCATTAGGTCTGCGGCTTCATCAGGGCTGTCTCACCTCCTCTCTCCGGGGGAGACACCATGTCCACAACCATCTGCCAGGTGATGGGGTTCGTTGTTTCGTCGCTGGGTGTTGCGGGGTGCATCGTGTCCACTGCCATGGATATGTGGAGCACGCAGGACTTGTATGACAACCCAGTCACGGCTGTCTTCCAATATCAGGGACTGTGGAGGAGCTGCGTGCAGCAGAGCTCTGGCTTTACAGAGTGCCGGCCGTATTTCACCATTCTTGGGCTGCCAGGTAGGGGCAAAAGATGCATCAGGTTTAACCCAGGAGCTCTCCTGTAGCTCTGCACAGTTTTCATCTGAAGCAGGAGCAGATATTTTAAAGCACTTTGCGTGGAATAAAATTTCCAGGCTACTCAGTGTAAGAGCATAAAAATATGTGCATATTTGTTACCAAAATAATACCTTTACTCAGTGGAAGTTACAAACTGGAGCATGTGTAGGTGATCTCTGGATGAGCTCTCGGGTTCAGCTCCGTTGCTGGCATAAATCAGCACAGCTCCACTGATGTGAGGAGAGTGAGTATGTTTAAACCCACAGATATTCTGTCCCTTTGAATCGAAACAGAAGGAAAACAGCTGCATGCAATTTTGCATTGTTATCAGAATAATGGTTTCTACAGAAAACTTCACGTTATCTGGGGAGCTTTAGTGGTTACAGAAGTAGATTGCAGAGGGGTATTACTGTCTCGTTTGCTTGATTACTTTACAAAAAGAGCTGTTTTTCCCACGCCACTGCATGCCAGGGTATTCCAGTGCTCCTGAGCTAGCTGGACCCGTGGGAGGGGAGCTCGCCATGCCTCCCTGTGACCTGTCCTGCCTGTGCCCTACCAGCTAGCAAGAAATTCGGCCCCGAGAGTGTTTTTCACTCTTGGTGCACAATTGCAAATAGGTACAAGCAAGCAGTACTGTACTAGGCATCAATAGATGCCTTTTACATTTATTGATCGGTGTAGAAGAAAGCATGATGCAGCATGTATCCTGTATCCTCAGGGATGCCGACCTTGCTTCCCTGCTGTGAGGCAGGAGGGAGTGCTTTGCTGAAGACCAGTGTGTTGGCTGCGGTGTTTGCTTTTCGAGAAAAGCCCGTGACCGTCCCGAGGGGTGCGATGGAATAAATGTGTTTCTGTATACCCAGCTTCAGGATTGCTAGGTGACTTCTTTTTCATTTGGAAGAGCAAAACTGATGTTTGGAGGCACTTCTCCTATGGGACCATTTGTTTTAAAGAATAAAAAATATATTTATTAAACTATATATACAAATGTTAATTAATATGTATACATATCCTTATAATGCTGTGTGTAGGTGATTGTGTTTTAAAAGAGCAATGAGGCAATGGTAACCATCATTTTGAATTCAATTTATCATAATCAAGATTTTACTTTTTATGTTATTTTTAGGTAACATAACAATAAGGAAACGTGCAAAGCAGTCACAGGCACTTTCTGTTGTGTCTTAGAGATATTCTGTCGGTTTTGTTCTCTTTATGTGTCCGTTTAGTTGATGAGTACCTTAAAACATAAAGAAGGAATGTCCCTGCTTGAATTTGGTTAACATAAAAACCTCATTTTTCTCCTAAACTTTCTATATTCCATTAATCATAATGAGTCATAAAGTTAGTTTTCCACCTTTGCATTTTGTATTAGTAACAGAAATGCAGGTGATGTTAGTTTAGATGACTTTAAGTTGTTTTACTTCACTCACCTCTCGCTACTCACAGCAGCACTGGGGAAAAAGACAACTCTCCAGTTTCACTGACGTCTGAAAAACACAGTGATGCAAACTGTGGTTTCAGATCACTGACATTTATTTTGGTGAATAAGCTTACATTTTTACTATTTTCTGTGCACACCATCCCTTCGTATGGAAACCAGGTGTGCAAAATGAGCAACTATATGTATGCAGGTGTGAAGCAAAGTCATCCTACCTCATGCAAAATGTGTATGCAAAACGGCTGGTAGTTTCTGTGCTTGACTTTAACTATAGGGCTGTTTGCTACCTAGCGCTCCTGATACAATTTCTTTTCCTTAGTCTCCTATTTTGTTTGTCTAAGCCCTTCCACTCCTTCCTCCTAGGGGAGGTCATTCACCTTTGGAAAACAGATCTATTCAGAGGACTTCTGATGGATGCCAAAATTCACTTGAAACTGCAGTGCTCTCTTGCCAAACAGCTCTCACTTTCAGTCCCATGAGCCAAGTGAAGAGGCCTTCATGCCACAGCAGACCTGGGAGCATTTTCTTCTCCTTTCTGTCCCTTTGTGGAGATGGTGCATAAGTCAGCCTCATGGAGAGAGGAATCGCTGCTGATGGCTGTTTCGCATTTTTTCTGGTGTGCCCTGCTGTGTTCCTCTCTCTCCCCTTTCCAACAGCTGCAGATTGCTCCTTTTCAATGGAGATTCACCACACTTGGACTTCAGTGCTCCAGCAGAAGTGCAACGTCCCAGGAGCTGCTTGGCTTGGCCTGCCTGTTGTGTCCTTCCGCGGGCCCCCAAGGCACTGGGAACATCTCTCCTGGGAATCCACAATATCCCTATGAGGTCTTAGCTCAGGGTCACTTCTTGAAGGGTTGAGACCACCACAGTGATGGCACCTAGGAACCATAAGGTCTGTAGGAAGCATCCCAGGAATGAAGGACTGTCTTGGGCACAAGGACCTTCCATCACGATCCGTAGTCTCTTATGCTGCCCTGGAGTATCAGCCTCTCCTGCTTGCCCTGAAACAAAAGCAGTTGCAAAAAAATTTAAGTGCCTGTAAAGACAAATGAGTATTGTGATTTTCTTCTCTTTGCAGCTTTCTGTTTTGCATCAGGTGCTGCGTGAACAACCTTTGAGGGCTGATAAGGCATATCCGCCAGCTTCTTGTTCTCTGATGAATAATAACTAATGAGCTCACACCTGGGGGCTGATGAATGGGAGATTGAAAATCCCAGGCTCGTTAGCACTTGTTATCAGCTGATAAGGGCAAATTGAGTCATAAGAGCAGCAGCCCCGGTGGGACTGCCAGATGGGAGATGGTGGTGTATTCCCAGCCTGTGGGATGGCAGACCGCTGGCTTCCTTGAGCGTCACGGTGCCAGTGCGGTTCTGCTCGGGTTCGTGGTACCCCACAAGCAAGGAGACCCACATGGGTACCCCAGCACCCACCCTTGCCCTCCTGGGGAAGGTTTATAAATATTTCCCTTCTCCCTCCCTGTGCAAGACCAGCAGGGTCTACTCCCTGCTCTCCTGCACCAGTTGGGCCATATGGGACACTTGGGCACCATGGCCATCCGGGCCAGCCCAGCAAAAGTGGTGACAGGCAGGCTCAGTGAAGTCCCTGGGGCTGCAGGATATGTTGCCTGTCCCTCTCAGTCGGTCAGAAGCCCATGTCATCTTCCCTGAAGACAGTCAGTCATGTGCGGGGAGCATCAAAGCCAAACCCAGGGCTGCAAGAACTTATGGGAGGGCAAGAAGAGGCTGCAATTCATCCCAGCCAAATCACAACAGCCCTTGAAATACTTTCGACCACCCCCTCCCAGTGCTCTGCCAGCCCTGCCGCCTTCTTGTCTCTGCCAGGGACGCGTGCACAGGCGGGGAGGAGACGTGTCTGGGGCCAGCACTGAATTGCAGGTGAGATGGGATATGTGCCACCTTATCAGAAAATCATCTTGGTATTCAAATGCATGGCCTTTTCCCTTCACTTTTCCATTTTAAAAGGTGCAAGTTTCCCTTTGCTTTTTCCCCTACTTTTCTACTCCGGCCAAGAAGAGTCTGGAGGGTTTTTGCTACCTTCGTCTGATTGACAGCAGCGCTCAGCTCCCACAGGCATGACCCACCAGCATGACAACCCGCCTCCAACCAAGCATTCCCACCTCGGCAGCAGGCTGCTAAACAGATTCAGGGCTAGGGTATTTGCATGTTGTATTAATGTACGTGGACAGATGTATACAGGACTGATACTAAAAATAACCGTGGAAAGGATATGCTGGGGGAGGTCATTGCCGAAGCGTTGTTGCTCTCCCTTGGTGTATGTGTAATGCTTGTCCAGGTGATTTTCCTCTTCCCCTGTGCCACGCGTTTTACTGTAAAGCAGGAACATACAGAACTTCACTTTGAGTCACACCGTAGTTGGAAATAGAATGGATAGCTGGGTGGAGCTGTCTCTTTTCATTGCTGCTTGGGGAGAAAAAAAGCCTTTCTCAATCATTTCAGTTACGAAACAACTCATGCTTATCCCGGCTATTCACCAGCTCAATTTCAGCTGAATAAATCATTACTGGTGCCAATGAACATATACAAAAATTATGTCGAAACCGTCAAACTCTTTCAGAACAGCCACATTTCCAGAGGTGCCCTATAAAAAAATCCTGAGAGTAGATCCGGTACCCATTTTCCAAGGCATAGTCTTTGCTTTCAGCAAATGAATTACAAAACATGTTCAGTGTTTTCTTCTTTAATATTTTTATTTTTAGACAGAAACAATCTTTAAAAACCTCCCAGGCTCTGACGAATCTCATTTCAGTCTCTCAGCATGGCTCTTGTCAATTTGTTTTGCAGCAATGTTCCAGGCTGTGAGGGCCCTCATGATCGTGGGTATTGTCCTGGGCATCCTTGGCCTCCTTGTGTGCATTTTTGCTCTGAAATGCATCCGTATCGGCAACATGGAGGATTCTGCAAAAGCCAACATGACTCTGACCTCTGGCATTATGTTTATTGTTGCTGGTAAGTGGGTGGTGTCATGTCTTTCATGTGTAAGGCATCGCGGTTGCCTAGAATTGAGGACTGGGCAAGTCTTCATGCAATTCTGGTCATAGGTAGCAGATGTTCTGGTGCAACCCAAAGCATTGCTGCTTGCGTGAAGTTATTGGCATTTGTCTTCTAGCCTGTACTTCTGGGGACAAGTGGTTTCTGCCTCTGCTTAGTAAAAGAAAACTGGAAGTTTGTGTGGGACAGAACATGGACGGCTGAAAAAACAGCCCACAGATAAAAAAGAAATGGAATCTCTTAATTTGTTATGTGTATATTGTTGTTATGTACTATTATATCCTTTATTTATACATAATAGTTTTATGAAGACTCTCAGGGCTGTGGCAGCCTAGCTTGTAATTTTTTAATACCTTGGTTTATCAGGGAGGTTGCAGGAATGCCTAGTGTTGCCCAGCTACCTCAAAATTGCAAATGCTTAAGAACACCACTTATGGGTTTTCCCACACTTTATTGCAGATGAGTAATCAAATCAAATCCGTATCCTAATGAAGGGAAGGAGAATGTCCCTATTTAAAATCCTTAGAGTTGAACAGCACTTACTTTTGCTGGGATATGAGACATACAACGCAACTTAAAGACGTACAATAAGTACAAGCTGGACAGAGGAAACCACCTTCTGCACACAGCTTTAATTTTGCACTTAAAATCTATCAATTTATCTATCTGAGTCAGTGGGTTGATAATTTGGCCAATGAGGATATTAGAAAAGCCCACCATGCATTCCCAAAGAGAGGGTGTCTAAAACGATGATGTGGCTGACTCTTGGGATGGCACATCCCTTGGTTGAGTTCACCCATTTCAAAACAAGGTCCTTAGTCTCAGCTAGCCGAGGAGTCGGGTACCCACGAGCCGTGGTAGACCTGGCCCTTGGTCACACCTCTGGGGGTGAACTGGGGGTTATGTTTCTTCCTAAAATAAGGGCTGCTTTCAGGACAGAAGTGTTAAAGGCTGTGACACTGAAGTACCATGATAGTGACGGCTATATGGGGACCTGAGGCAGAAGCACCACTGATTGCTCAGTCCCTCCCCAGTGCTGTGAGTAATTGGGTTTCAGGAAAGACTCAGAGATCTTGGTGGGTGTACTGAGGATAAATAAGACTTGGGGTGCCCAGAAAAGCTGGAGTCCATAATTACTCTGTGTGTCTCAGTCCGCCCTTCTGTCTGATCTCAGGTCTGTGTGCCATCACTGGAGTGTCCGTGTTTGCCAACATGCTGGTCACAAACTTCTGGATGTCCACGGCCAACATGTACCAGGGAATGCAGAACATCCAGAACAGGTAGGTGACCATCTGGCTCGGGGTGCTCTGCAGTGCAGATCTCCGTCAGGGCCAGGGTGTGCTGCAGCTGAAGGAAAGGTAAACTCTGGGTGCATATTAGTCTAGTCCCAGGACTTGGAAGATTTATTGAGTGTTTCTTATCTGCACTGGAGATAATTTGTCCAAGCAAATTGGCTGGGATGTCTCTGTTCACGCAACTCAAGGAGGAGGTGGAGAACCTGTTGAGGATGAGCCTGCAGGTGGGATGGTGCTCATGGGAACTTCTGCAGGGCCAGCAAGAGGATGACGATATTCAGTGCATTTCAGAAGCAGCAGGCTGGACCACTGGCACAGCACTGACCAGCCATGTCTCTGTGTTTTGTAGGTACACCTTCGGCTCAGCCCTCTTCGTTGGCTGGGTGGCAGGTGGCCTGGCCCTCGTAGGAGGCATCATGATGTGCCTTGCTTGCAGAGGGCTGGTTCCAGAAGAATCCCGGTAAGCCTATCTGTGGTAGACATGGGAAGGTATTGCATGAAGCCTTGGGTGTCGGGATAGCATACAGCTGGCTCACCACACGACATGTCTATGCATAATACCCCTGTTGCAAGAGTTATCATGATGATACCTCTGTTTGCCTGGCATCATGGGTCAGAAGTGACCATTTCCCTTCCCTGACTACATGACTTGCAAACAAATAGAGCGGGCAGGAGACATCAACATTAAAATCTAAAATTTGCAACGTGCTGGCTAAGTCAGGCCCATTAATTGCAGCTTTGATTGCAAATTGCACAGCAGATCATCAGCAGGTGTAGGTTGCATCAGCTGAGCTATGATTTACATCAGGTAGGGCTTTGTACGCCTACGTGGCTGGTTATTGCAGGTGGGTCCTTCACTCAATCAAGGATTTACTCATGGGAAAGAAAGTATAAGTTTATGAAAAAACATGAAAAAGACTTGCAGCCTGTCCACGGAGGGTTGGCTCTGAGCTCATTGAGTGGCCTCAAGTGATGACACGGTACAAACTTGCCTAAAATCCAACAGCAAACAGGAGCACCGGGCGCAACGCCGTGGTGTCACAGACCCTCCAGAGGCTGATGCCATCTTTTGTGTCTCTTTCAGCTACAAAGCAGTGTCCTACAATGCATCGGGGCGGAATATCTCCTACAGAACAGGGCCGATTAAGGCTGGTTCGGGGTACGAACCTGAAACGAAGACTAGGAAGGGTGCAGGGTACGAAGAAGCTGCTCGAAGCGAGGATGGAAGACGCTCGTACCCTTCAAAATACGACTATGTCTAGTAGACTTTCTGGGCTCGAGATGCTCTATCTTTTATAAAATATTTTTCACTTCAGAAGCAAAAAGTACACGCAAACAAAGCAGTCTGTAAATAGGATTGTGTTTTCTATCATGTTTCCCCTACTCTGAGGTTGTATCCTACCTTGTTATGAACATTGGTTTTATTTGACTGCCTGTTAGTATGCCTACCGTAGGAGGTCTATAACAAAAGTAATGCCTTTTTATGCTCTCAGAGTAGAACAGTTTGCTCATATTTTACGTATAAACTCTGATATCCAGGACCAGGATTGCGCCTTGTGCACTTTTCTAATTCTTCTAATAGGTTAAAATTCCCATTTAATAATAGCCCAGATGTAAAAGCAATGTTACCCCACCGCCTTCTTCTCTTTGAGCAGGCTTTCATGCAATTAGGCAATGTCATCCCCTACTTTCTCGGAGTTTGGAGAGCTGAACAGTATGCCGTGACCTTGGTGTCCTCTGTTCATCAGAAAAAACAGTGTTTTGCTGAAATGGTAGCGTATCTTTGGTCTGGTTTTGCCACCTGATTTTTTTTTGGAGCAGGTTGAAAAGCAAAAATTATGATCTAGTAGTCTCCTATATTATTTTGCTGTGTATTTTAAGTAAATTCAGTTGTGCCCCTTTGGCTGTGGCCAATGCATACAAATCCCATAGTCATGGCATTTTCCTCCCTGGTGACCGTTTCTACTCAGACACACCTTTGCTTTGCTGGTTGTACTACGATGCTGATCTGCTGCGATATTTAATCAGATTTATGTTACTTAGACATTTGCTATAACCCATGATACGAAAGTGTATTTATTTCTTCTGATCTCTCCAGGGAATACGTATAATCCATTGTCATTCTTATGCTAGGTATTTGCTGTAATAGCTGAAAACCTCTGTGTGCGACCGGTGTTCCTGCAGATGTCATCTTTAATGAAGGCAGATGAATTTCTCATTTAGAATTAATTAGAGTTACATTTGGAGCAGAAATCCCAGGGAGCATTAGATGTGTAACTCCATACTGACATCAGGACTTTCTTGTGTTAATTCTTCCCCCAATGATGTGAAGATTAACTCCTTAGTGGGACATTGACTCTTCTAGCCAATCCACCAGGGAGGAAGTTTATTCAAAGGGATCAAAGGAAGAGCCACAAGAGCTTACGTGGGAGGGGAAAGCTGCGTGCCGTTAGCAGGTCCTCCCACCTGGCTCCAGAGCACGTCCTAGCGAAGCTCTGGAAAGTGCCTATGAGCAGAGCGAAGGGTACTGAGGGATAAGATAAAGAGAGAGAAAAGGGGTCTGAAACCTCCAAAGTAGCCATTTTTATAGGTATCTGCAATAGGTTTTAGCCCCACTTGTAATGATTGTAAGTTCTCTGCAGGAGAAATGCTGATATTCCCTTGAGTGGTTTCATGTTCTGGAGGGATCAGAGGTAGAGCTGAACATTTCTCCAGAGTTGGACCTTTGGTAGGTCACGCTACCAGTCTAGCTGGCACCTCCGGTGGCTTGTACGAATAGTGGGAGCAGACTGTCTCACTTTTCTGAGCACCATCAGTGCTCTCAGTGAGCACAAACCGTACCCACCAGCTCTCCACCCCCACATGGAGGCACCTCTCCAGCACAGGTCCAGGAGTTGGGGAAAGGTTGCACCTTGGGTAGGTCAATGAGAGGAGGAGGGAACGCCTGGCAGGGTGCGGCGCCAGGGGCTGGTGGTTGGAGGAGATGACCACCGTGCAGAGAGGTGGCAAGAGCTTCCATCCAACAGAAGTTCTTGGTCCCATCTCAGGCTGGACGTTGGCCCCTGCTGCCACCTGGGGTAAATCACTACGTCTGCTGGATGTCAGTGCTGACTCTCCCTTTTGTACTAGCGAAGGACTTGTTTTAAGGATCTGTTTTTAAATGAGAACAACTCAGTTTTGCAGAGGTAAATCCTGTCCTATTTTTAAAATATTGGTATTCTTTACAATGGATTTTTCCCCCTCTCTCAGTATAGACTTAGCTTTTCTGCCTCTTTTTTGCATGCTGGTTTTATTTTTTTGTTTGTTCATTTTGTTGGTTATTTTTTTTACTTGAATATTATAAAAGAAAAAGTCTTTTAAGATAAAAATCACTGTTTTCACTTGTTCTCTCCTTGTCACGAACAGCAGCTATCAAACGAACAGCTAAACTCACCCCAGCTTCGGGTTCTACAGCTTCTTGGGAGCAGTATGGACAAGTATGTGTGGTTGAGGGAAAAAATAAAAGATGAGGCTCTTTTTTTTTTCCTTTATAAGATATAGTGAGTTATATGCTGAGACAAAATATAGGAAAATCGGATGAATAAGCATCAGGGGACCCCCAACTCGCTGATGCAATGAAATCAGAGGTCCTTGCTGGGACCCTGGGCTTGCTGAGGAGTACAGTTCAGCAAGCGCGTGGGTCTTTTGGGGTTTGAGGCCACTTTGGCCAGGCCAGCATCTGCCTGACTTTCAAGGTAGCAATTAAACTCTTGTAAATACTTCATTGTTCTTAGGAGGGCAGAAAAATTGCTGGTATGCTCTCAGTCCTGCCAGCCTCCACTGGAAAGGGGCTGAAAAGCATGGGAATGTTTAATTTAGATAGGAAATGCATGAGTGGTGGTTAGGTAAAGGTACACAGGGTAATTAAAAATACAGGAAAACACCCAGAAAAAAATGAAATGCAACGACGACTGCAGTAGAACAAAAAAAGGCACACACAGAAAATCGCAAGGAAGCACCTTTGAAAGTTACATTTTATTTTTATGCAAGACAAATACTCCGACAAACTCCCTGAGCCAGCTATCTCTCAGTTTCATTTTGATGTGTGCAAGCGTGTAGATGACGAGATTGCGGGCAGGAGCAACATGGAGAGCAGCAGAGAGCTGAGGCAGAGCTGTATCCGGGAATTCCTGCCCTCAGTAGATTTCT
Organism: Fulmarus glacialis; assembly: GCF_000690835.1. Lineage (NCBI taxonomy): Eukaryota > Metazoa > Chordata > Aves > Procellariiformes > Procellariidae > Fulmarus > Fulmarus glacialis. Next base: position 70,723 of record NW_009211123.1, read on the forward strand.
AATCTTCCAACATCAGTTTTCATTTCCTTTCCTTGGCCAAAAACTTGCAGTATGAAAAATTTTAACACAGTGAACTTTACTGAAAAAAATCAAATTCCAAACCAGAGAATCATTTATTTATAAGCCCGTTTGCTGTGTAACAACACCTGATATTACGGCTGGTCCCCCCTTTTTCTGGCCATAAGGGA
>NW_009211123.1:70941-86993 GCF_000690835.1 Fulmarus glacialis
GCCCCCCCCCGCCAGTGGTGAGCATCATGCATGGGGGGAATGACAGCATGGGGAGAACCGGCGTCCGCAGCCATGGAGCTGCGGTTCCTACCGCATAAAGCACTTGGTGTTCCCCTGTCTTGGGACACGGACCCAAATATCCCCTTCTGAGCTGAAGTGATCTGTCTCCTGAAAGCCCTGCGGCTGAAACCACCTGCTTAGTGAAAGCTCTTGGTCTTTACTGAGAACAATGTTCCCATTTCCAGGCTTTCCTCTGCAGCCCCACTGGCTAAGAAAAAATGAGGATACCCTAATTATTTCTTGGACTTTAAGAAAAAAACGAGATCCAAAAGCCCCTCCAGGATAACCCAACATTGTCTCGGTGGCAGTTCGTTGTGTCCCAGTGCCGCTGTGTCCCAGTGCCCACGCACAAAGGATACAAACCCCTGTGCCACGTCCGCAGCCCGTGGTGCCAAGCACCAGCTGCATGGGGAGGAGGGACACCCAGTCCATATGCTGCCTGGGAACCACCCTGGCACCACCCACCCAAAACACAGCCTCTGCACCCCACGCTGTGCCTGCGTCCCCAGCGCTGCAGGGCGGCACTTTTCCTTAAAGAGTGTGAATTTAGGCTCTGAATGTGCAAAACTGAGCTGCTAGAAGGAGCAACACCCTGTTCTCAGCCGGTCACCCCGCAGGTAGAAACTCGGGAGTGTACGGTGCCGTACCGAGAGGTGCAGAGCAAAGCCCTCACCATCCTGCCTGGCTGCCTGGCTGCAGTTTGGGAGGAGCAGTTAAATATTTGCTGGGCTGAACTGGGCTTGCTGGTTTGACCAATTGCACAGCAACAAAGGGGTTTGTGCCTCTAAAAGTCTTTGGCTGAGTAAAGCCTGGAAATAAGTGGAGCCCGGATACTGCAGATCCCTTGGCCCCATGAAAAAATCCAGCGTTTCCTCCTGCCGTTGTTACCGGTGAGGGAGGGAAGACCCCTCCCTGCCGATTATTTTGCCTTTATTGACAATAGACTGCGGGGCAAAGGATCATTTGGTAGCACTCGCAGAGCCAAGGGAGATGAGTCAGGGAAATATTGTGATTGGCGACGTGTGTGTGTGCATGTGTGCCTGCGCTCAGAAATGGTTTTGTTTCCATAAATTTGATCATCCTCTGAAAAATGCATATCCTGTTTCAGAGGAGCTAATTAAATATAGGCTTGTTTAATAAAGCAAATGCTGAAAAGGCTGTGTGTATTATCTGCCAGCAGAGCTTTGTATAGGTTCTTTCTGAGCTTCTGTAACATTTATAAGTATATGAGAGCACGGCAGATTTGCATGGACTTTGACCAAGGAAAGCGAAGACCCGTATCTGAAGCTACAAATTGGACTATGAGATAAGAACTCTCCTGAAATCTATATGCAATTAAAAGCCCAATCTTCCTTTCTATAGTGACAAGGTTATTGCTTTTATATAGCTGAACAGAGATGAATGAGTCTACGGATTAATAGCACTAAGATTTATGACACTGTGCTTGCCCCAAATATTATGGGAGAACAGCTCTCTGGGTGAGATATTCCAGCTGAATGAATTTGATAGGATTTTTCTTTTCCTTTATTTCTTTCAGCTTGGTATTATTTGGGAGAGTTGCGTTACATTCAGAGATTGTTAGTGCTATGCCTTGATTATCTACTAATTGTCCCACACATATTCATGCTTTATAAAAGTATTACCAATAAATGGAGTCCCACGAAGACAAATGTCATTGAGAAAAACAAAGCACAAACCATATTATTTTAAAGAGCATGAGACTCCAATGGCATTAAACTCCTGGCAAGGGCCTGACAAATGATTTCAGTGTAGCTGTGCTGCTTTGCACCCATGGGAAGGGGGTCCTGCCTATGGCCCATGGATGTCCTAAATGGCATGGCTCTGTTACCTGGAAGGTGGTTGTGCAGGCATCAGCTGGGATAGTGTTTGTAAAACCAACTTCAGGTTTCTCTTTAGCCCTTCAATTTGCATGGCACCGCAAAGGTCCCTTTTTCAGAGGGAAACCCTGATTTGCATGGTTTCTCCTTCATTAAATTGGCTAGTTCTTTATCTTGCTGGCTCTGAACTTGTTTTGCTGTTTCCAGAGACTCCAGAGAGGATGAAGACAAAGGAGTCACTTCTGGTAGGAGAAACGAGGTGTCAGCAATTGGTGAAGACCATGGAAAACCCTCCATGCTGTGCTGAACTAAAGACAAGGTTGAAAAATTAGGAGGAAGAAAACAAAAACCTGTGGGAATTCAAGGGGAGCAGTTTGGGTATGGGAGGGATGGGGGTTACATGCCCAGGTGGGGGACATAGGTCAGGGCAGAGGGGAGAGGTTTGGGCTGCTTGCACTGGAGGAGAGGTGAAACCATGGCAAAAGTCATGCCGAGGAAAAAGCATGGGTACTGGACAGGACCCGCTCCTCCAAACCACGCCATGATGCTAGGGTTGCATCTTCCATCATTTAACAAAACTGCAGGTTTTTTTCAGGAAAAGCCTCTGGGCATTAAGCATGTGTGTTCCAGCCCATGGGCCGAGCCTGCTCCACCGCCTGCTAGCAAGCAGCAGGCTGGTGTTGCACGACCACAGCATTGGTGGGCAGAATTAGACCCGAGGAGCAGGTGTGCAGGTTTGAGAGGGAGGGGATATGCTCTCAGGCTCTGAGAGGTGCTGGCAGCATGAAGGCAGGACGCCTGTGGTTTGCACGGGCCATCTCTGCCTGCAGCAGCCTCCCCGTTGCTTTCGCTGCTAACGAAGTCGCGTCGTCTCATGGTGTCGCAGCATCGCATCTTTACAGGGTGAGGGAGGTGAATTTTGGAGGCAGCTCTTGTTCGATCGTTGTTCTCTTGCGGGAGAAGCCGAATTTGTTTCCTTAATGCAATCACAAAGAAATCTTTGTGCGAAGGAAATATCAGGACACCTGTCTGCCTATTTAACCTCGGCTGCGAGTGAGAGTCCCCGCTTGCAGTTCTGACTTTCTTTTCCACTGCGTGCTTTCTGCTGGCTTTTCTTTGTTTTGCATTCCCCTGGCTGCAGTAATCCACCTGCTCGGGAGCATCCCTGCTGCTCTCCGCTGGTTCGGCATCGTGCAGCACAGCACGAGCGCTCGGCAGTGCCAATGGGCACAAGACTCGTGCCAGGTACCTGGGAACGTGGCCCAGTTTGGTGTCATCAGGAAAAGGAGAGTACTCCAGAAAGGGGTACATAAGCAGTTGCTTTATCGGTGGAAGGAGTCCATAAAACAACAGGAAAAAAAAATTGAGTAAAATTTCTTTTGTGGACAAGACACGCTGATGGAGCCGATGTCATTGGAGTCACTTCTTCCTCTTCTCTTCTGTTCTCTTCTCTGGAGACAGAGCCCATCACCTGTGATAACCCAGGGGAATCTTCATGGCTCTTCCGTGCCCACTGCATCCTCTGCCAGGTGGCTCGCTGCAGCTTGAGCACGCAGAGAACAACTGCCCGTGGAACATGCTGGCTCAAAATGTCCAGTCTGAAATAAAATATGCTTTGTCTGTATCTATATTTATTCATTTGTCAGAGTATGAGTGTCACCTTTCTCTTAGCACAAGGCCGTCAGCTATTTTTGGAGTTTCCCAAACTTAGGGGAAGTTCTTCCCTCACCTTTCTGGCACCATCTGGATGTCGTGTTGAGTGCATGAAGCTCACTGCAATGGCTCGAAAGCACCTCAGGCATGAAAACTGCTGGTAAAACGAATGTAAGAGTGATTCTCGCACTTGTCAGCAGATGAATACGTGCAAAAGCAGCCAGGGCTGGGGCTGGCAGGGTTTGGTCAGCAGCCGGCAGGACGTGTGTGATTTAGATTTTAGCGCTGGGCAGGGCGCCTGCCTTGGCACCGAGCTTGCCACGTAGTCGAGGCAAAACAGCTTCTGCTTTCTGCCCTTTTCCTACCTGTTTGCTCTTTTGGGCAGAAATTTATTTCCCCATTGGTTTCAGACCGTGCCAGCACCAGAGCCCAGCCCGGGGCTGCTGTGTGGCAGGCAGCGAGGGCAGAGGTGCATGAACCAGGACAGGTTTCCTATCACCCCTCTCACAGGAGCAAATGCTCACTGCTACCTCCACCTGTAATTTTTTACAGATAAAAAGCTCCTTTCTTTTTCCTTGTTACCAATAGCAGTGCTCTGAAAGGGGTAAAACCATCCCTCCTTTATTTAACTTATTAAAAGCAGTGTATGTTATGATCGACACCCACCAAAAAGAACAACAGCCGTTAAATTAAGCATGAAGTAACATATCTGGCCATAGCACTGTAAGCAATGAATAACACAAGCCAGGTATAGTTCTTAAACTTGAATGATTACAATTGAAAAAATCTTTTTCAAGGTATGCAGCCACAGAGCCACACCGTATGAGTGGGTATAAGCACGGAGGTGAATGTGCACATACCAGGGGACACGGGGATTTGCAAAATATGGGGGGATTTCTGCATGTTTGTGAACAGTTATCTGGAAGGTACTTTTGCTGTTCAGTGAAATTAAATTAATTCACCCTGTTCTGCTCAGCCCCGGTTGGGCTTTCTGCTCCCTAGCATTAAAACCCACAGGCAAATGTTAGAAATAGGGAATGGTAGAAGTCTGAACCAGAGGTTGGACTTGAGTGGGTTGGAAAAGAGAAGTTGAGAAGTGCTAGTTTTTCGTATTGTATTTTGCAAAATTTCATACTTTTAAGGGATCAAAATCATAAATGCACTGTTACAAATGTACAAAATAGAGAGAATTAGGAAAATGAACTTAATTTACACAGATGAGCATTATCTCCAGAGTCAGGCTTATGTGGTCATGTTTACAGTGCAAAAAATCATCCTTTGGCTTGGAGTTTCCACTGATTCAAGAAGGAAAGGAGGAAGGAGGCAGCAGCTGTGGCTTGTTATTCTGTCCGAGGTTCCTCTTAGAACAGAAATAGGTTCCTCCTAGAATAGGTTTCTCCTATTCAGGCCAGGTTCCTCCTAGAGCAGAAAATGAGATCTTTTCCATCACCCTCCGGAGCACCGGCAGAGAGATGCAACAAGAAGGAAAGCTGCTTCCTCCCTTCCCCGACTCTATTTTCTGAACTGCTTAAAGAATAAAAAAGCCACACACAAGTGCCGGGCTGTGTCCGGCATGGAGAGTCAGCCCCAGTCTGTGGGATGCAAGGTCCAGGGAGAGCTGCTGAGGCTCCAAAAGCTCATGGCACTGTCGGACACTCTGTTATTGCTCATGTGCATGATGAAGGGAGAGCAGAAATCACTCCTTTTCAGACGACACAGCATTTATCCTCCTTGATGTGATCCACAGCGGCTGGCCAGGGAGAACCCAACCCCCCTGTGCTGTCTGGGAGAGCCCCAACGTTGGGGTCTTCCCAAAAAGAGGGGCGGCCGGAGCCCAGGAGCAGCTCTGGGGAGGCTTCAGAGCAGCTGCTGCCCATTTCTGGTCTTGTGGCACCATCCAGTGGCTGCTGGCAAAGGACTCTCACTTCCCTGTCACCACCCTGTGTCCCCTCGCAGCCCCGGTCCCCAGGGCCCTGGGGACCCAGGTGGCCCCCTCAGCATCGGCCAGGTCCTCCACGGAGGAGGTCTCCAGGTCACTGCAGTCACCTGCAAACTGGAGAGGAGGACAGAGAGGGTGAAGGGGAGCAGCAGGGCCAGACCCACACCCCGCATTTGCGCCCTGTGCTCCCCTGCTACAAATCAGCGGGGATTTGTTCTCCGTCAGGCTGATGCAAAAATGAGAGCAAAGAGGGCAAATATGCTCGTGCCGGGACGCCACACAGGAAACCCCTTCTCTATTTCCATGGCTTGCAAACTGCAAATTGTCCCAAAAATCTCACGCTTCACTTTTTTTTTTTTAACTTTGCCAGATGAAGGCCCAGAATTTAATTGTCATTGCAAGAAGAAAAAAAGAAAATCTTCCCAATATTTGTGCCAGGCCTTCCTTGGGTACAACCCTTTTTAATTTTTTTTTCTAAAAAAGCAATTTGATTCCAACACTGCCACCACTTTAATTACATCAGATCTCCCCCATAAATTGAGGTTAAGTTTGAGTCCTGTTTTAGTAATTTAATAATTTCACCATTGCATCACTCCAATTATCTCTGGATTTGTTCCAGAGACCTTTTCTCAATTTGATTCTCTGGCGCTTATGTTTTGCTCCCAACTGCATGAATACTGATTTTTTTTTTTTTCCTTTCCCCAAAGAGGGTGAATGGATAAATATTAGGGGAAGGACAGATGACTGTAACTGGATGGAGGGGCCAAGGACCAAGTCTCTGCTGCTCTAAGTTTGAACGCCCTGCGCACAGGCTATGCCCTGTGGCACTGCTGATGGGTAGGAGCTGAGAAGAGGGTTTGACATGCGTGTTTTTTTGATGAAAATTATGTCAGAGAACATCCCTGCGGCCACATTCGCACGAGATACCTGGAGTTTCTTGGTGGGCTGGCTGGTTTTGGGCAATGCTGAGCTCAGGGCTGGGAAGGGTTTCACCCCACCGGGTGGTCTCTGTGCCACTGCATCCAGGCGTCTCTCCAAGAGCCTCACCATCGTGGATGTGGCTGTCCCTGTGCGGGGCAGAACAGGTTAAACGGGGAGCCCCAGGGCACGATGATGGCACAGCTCGGTGGGAAGGGAGGGGACCGCTGGCCGCCCCAGGGTGAGTTGGTTTCTGAATAGCTTAAACTCACTGGACCCATCCCAACAGAGCTGTTTCAGGAAGCAATCATTTTGTGCATAGGATAAAGCAGGGGGGGTTCCCTCCCCAAGCAAGCGCTGGGTGGGGAACGTTCCCGTGCGTGCAAGGATGCTGGAGGAAACCTCCACCCGCACACGCAGCCTGGGCTAGTGGTGTGTGGCAGAGCACCGACAGCTCTTTTTTGGCCTGGGAGACACCAAAGCCACATGCAAGGAGTACCTGCTGCTCTCTGCAGTTAATGCATAGGCAAGAGGTGCCTCCCGCTGCCCCCCCAACTCTCCGAGGGGGCCAGGAGCAGTGCCCACCTTGTTCCCTGACACATGGTTCACATCGGGTTTTATAGCATATAGCTGACAGTTAAAACAAGCTTTCCTCCTTGTGTTTGACAGCTCTTTGGGTCCTGTGGGGTTCCCTGCGTCTTCTAGACAGTCTGGTTTCCCCCTGCGCAAAGAAACAGCCGCGGGATTTACTGAGCCCTAGGAAAATACCCTGGCAGGGTCAGCACACGCGTTGCAGATGGTGAAAGCCAGCAGTGCCCTGTTGCCCGGCTAGGTTTGGGGGATGGCGGGGTAAGACTTCTCCCGCTTCAGCCCCAGGAAGAAGGTGACACGGCAGCGCTGATGGTGTTCACCAGGACTGTCCCCACCACCTCGCTCACCCACCAGCGGTTGCTGGTACCTGAACCAGCTGTTTCCTCCAGCGAGTCCAGGTCCCACCCGTCGGAGTCGGTCTCATTCCCTGGCAGCACTGCGGAGAGCGCTGGCTCCTGTCGAGAGCTGAGCCCCACAGGGAATGGGGCAGGTTTCTTCCCTCCCAGCATCGCTTCTGAACTGGTGCACAGAGAGATGGGTCGGGCGTGGGGTTGCTCTGGCGTCCCCCCTTCCCCACCCCTGCAGCAGATGCAGGGAAGCCCTGCGATGCTCTGGGCTGTGATCTGACCCCGAGCAGGGTAGCCCATGGAGAAGCTCTGCCTTCACCATGGCTGCGGACAGGTCCATCATACCCACCGACTGCAAACACCTTCCTGCTGGCATCTCCAACAAATACTCACACCCATACCTTGCCTTGCATTTGGATAGTGCTTTGCTTGAGTTTAAAACCTAGATCTGGCTTTTTCTTGCTCCTGAAGCAAACAAGTAATTCCTTTTCCTCTCTTGCTCTTGGTCACAGATGAGCTCCTCTTCCTCTCTGCTGCCATCTCACACCCTCTCTATGTTGTTTCTTCTCTGCATGGTCTGCACAGTTTCTCCAAGCTTTTATTTTGCATCTTTACTACTTTTGCTCCAAAGCCCCAAGAGAACTCCTTTATCCCCTTGCAGAGGTTCTGGGAGGGGAAGAAGGAGCCGAACACCAGTGGGAAATGCCCCGTGTTTATCTCCAGCACCACATGGTGGGTACAAGCCCCCAGGTCTGACTTTGCTGAGTTGTTTGAGTCAGCCCGTACGGGCAGGAAGACCCCAGGAATCTCCTTTTCTAAACAAACCCCTTTGGGGTGCCACATCACCCACCGCTCAGCAGTTTCCAAAGGTGCTGGTGTTTGGGCAGTGCTCAGCACACTTGGGGCCAGGTTGTGGCCGAGGGTCCCGGGCACTGCCTACCTGCCTGGAGACCGAAAGGAGGCGATGGGACTCACCTCCACCGTGGGACAAGTCCTCGGTGGGGACTGCTGGCTTTGGAGGTCCACAGGGTGCCCCAGGGAGTCCTCGGGGGACTGTGGGTGGAGTGGGCTCTGCTCCGAGGAGCAGGCTGGGGGATTACTGAGGCTTCAGGCTCTACTGCAGCTGGTATTGCCATGGGCTGTGACCCACGAAGGGACCTGGAGCTCTTCAGGCTTTGAGCTGGAAGGCAATATTGAGAGCAAGGAGAACCACCTCCCATTACCTGGTAGTCCTGTGGGCTGCCCTTGGGGGAGCACGCAGCCCACCTGACACAGGGTTGTGTAGAAAAAAAGGGGGAAAAAGGGATTTGCAAGCACTGCCAAACCTGTATTTCACTCTTATGGGGCTTTTGGGGGCAGCTGATGTTTTTTCCTGAATATGTCAGGCCAACCCACGTGAGGTCAACAGGCAGAGAGCAATTGCAGAGACTTGCATCACCCTAAATGCCCTTTCCTGCCCTTTCTCTGTCTTGTTGTCTCACTGGGTAAGGGAATGGCATCCCGTGGCCGTTGGTGGGTGGCCACAGGTCCCCACAGTTGGTATGTAGAGAGGACAGGAGGTCACTTCACCTGGGATGATGGAGAGCTGTCGAGGCAAAGTAGTGCTGGGCTTCTTGCATCGCCTGACTTTCCCCATCACCGCTCGGATCAACTCATCCCGCAGGTGGAGGAGACCGGGAAATTTCTGAGCTTTCTGTTGCTGCTGAAGCCTGACCAGAGCCTGGAGGCTTTTGTAGGTCCGAGTGGAGATCCCCTTCGCAACCTAAAGCAGAGGATGGCTGAGGGGACCGCCGCAAAAAAGCTGTCCTCCCACAGTGCCAGGTGGTGAAACAAGCCCTCGGCAGCACTGCCCATATCTCAAGAGCATCCTGCAAGCTCCAAGCCCTGTCCAAACCCCAAGGTCAGGGACCCCCAAAACCCCCAGGTCTCACCAGCCCTGACACCCACCGTTTCCCCAGCGCAATGTAACCCGTGCAAACAGCCCACAATGAGGTTTCAGTCATCGTTTGCAAAGCCCTCATCTGCTGAAGAGTAAATCTCAGCTATTTTGGAAAATTTCTAGGCTACAGAGTAAGTGCAGCATTTTCTCTTAGGTGGTATTTACAACTTGAGCAGGTTTTGCGACCATGAACATCCTGGTCTGGTAGAGATGTGAAGTGATGAGAAGCAAAGGGTGAAGGGGGTGCACGCCTGCAGGCCTGGCTTTGGGCACCTCTGCTGCTTTTGATACCACCTCAGTGCTCCTGAATAACATGCCAGGGAAAGGGGGGGACATGCCAGGGCTCCAGCCTATGTGAGATGAACCCAGGAGTGCTCCTTACAAGTACCTCCAGGAAACAATCACACGAGAAGTTATTCAGTCACTTTCTCTTTGTGCCTTTGGGACCCGAAACAGAAAGGTGAGAAACGCAGGTTGATGGAGCAACGCCGGTCCCCAGCAGCCGTGCCCGCTGCCTGCCTGCTCACTGCCCTTGCACCAACTCTGCGAGGTGCTAGGTGGTGGTGTTGCATTGCTGGGAGCTCGGAAAGACTCGTAGGACATACTATTTAATATGCTTGGCATGAAAAGGAATTGGGCAGTCAAAGTCCCCTTGAAATCCCCGTGACAGGGGCTGCTGTGCCCTCAGACACCCTCCTTCCCTAGAAGAGAGGGAGCCCTGGGTAATTTAGCATATGAAAGGCTGCTTGTGAGAACGATTTGCTGGAGAGATACTAATAACCAAGCTCAGAGACAGAGGCACGGCAGTTTATTCCCTGTGCTACTGTGTGATTCTGCCTCCACCTTCCCATTTGCCTCTCAGAGTGTGATTGCTCCAGACGGGGATTTTTTTTTTTTTACTGCCTGTTAGTATTTCAGTTGTTCTTCCCCCCCTCAAAATATTTGTGTCCCTGCACTGGCTCAGGGCTGGCATTGCAAGGGCTGGCACAGAAGGGGCAGACTCACCCTCTTGACCCCCATGCTCTCCAGTTTTTCCTCCAGCACTTCCTCCAGGATGGGGCGAAACTGCTTCAGGAGGTTTGGGTTTCTCCGCAGGGCTTCCAGCAGCCTCCGCTTCCCACCCAGGGCAGCCTCCTCCCTGTCTGGAATAAAGGTGGGTGCTGGCACCAGCACAGCGACTCGTGGTCTGCGCCCTGGGGAGGGGGCTGGTGCGTCCCCCCTCCTCCTCTTTGAGGAGACAGGTCCCACCAGTCCCAGAGCAAGCAACTGGTTGCTCTCAGCAGACTACATCCCTCTATGAAGGGGCAACTTCCTCCACTAATTTGATTAATTCCTGTCCACAACTTTTCCAAAATCCCACCCACAGCCCAGCAACTGCCTGGGACAGCTTTCCCGGGTGAAGCGTTGGCAGCAGGGCTGGTCGTGGTGCTGTCATGCTCTGCACAGCTGAGAGGGGACCAGAGAGCTCATCCCCTCTGGCCCCAGCCCACCACCTCATCACCGCCACCTTTGCCCAGCACCCCCCCGTCCGCACCGCACAGCACCCCAAGCCAAATGCCAGCTTCATCCTGGTGCTCTGGGGATAGGGATGGTCCCAACTCCGGTACCCACCTGATGACTCTTCATCAGCCACCGCTTTGGTCACCTCCCAGGTCACTGCAGGGAAGAAAGGAGCCTGTGAGGGTAAAAGAGGAGCCGAGGCCACAGCGCAGAAGCAAGCGCTGATCACCACCTGGTTTTCCTATATGGAAAGTATGGACACACCTGTTCCTTTGGGGATCCAAGGCTGGCCCAGGTCCGGCACCAGCCCTTGGAGAACATCCCCGAGGGAAAACCCAGGGCGCTCACCCACCAAGGCCACCGGCTGGAGGATGTCAGTAGGCAAACAGCCCTCTGCTACCCCTCGGGGCTGGGGTCAACGATGTACCCCTTGGGTATTTGCTAATAGGCATCCCTGTTTCATGGCCTTTTTTGTTTTCTGAGCAGCAGCACCTGGCCGGGTGGGCAGCAGAGAAGTCCCCTTTTTCTTTCCCTGGCACTTGATTATAGAAAACCCAGATGGTAAAGAAGAAACCACAGCGTGCCTCAGTTCCTTATTTTTATGCAAATAACCACTGGAATCATTTTGGAGAAGGCAAGGTCAAGCTGTGAGCTCTTGATTGAAATCTCATTCCTTTGGGGTATGGCTGTAATGCAAAACCCACCCAAGAGACAAGTTAGTTTTGTGCCAGCGACCAGAGCTGTGGGCTACGCTGTTGTGGCAGATAGTCAAGGGACTGGAAGGTGTCCACTTCGTGGTTTCGTGTGAGAGGACATACAGCCAGCTCCCTGGAGAGGACTCCATGGCATGCTTTTGTAGAGGGAGACAGAGAAGACATTGTGGTCTGAAGGGCTGTTAGCTATGAAAAATTTATTTAGACCCAAATTGATTCACTTTAAAAATGCAATCATTACCTTCAGGTTTGCTGGCAGATAGTAGCTTGATCTGTAAAGAAATAGATTGGGCATCATTCAAAAATCATTTCTTTGCCTATAATTTTGTGTCAGTTTTCCTCTCTCTGCAGAGTATTATTATCAAACGCATTCAAAAAAAGGAGCGGAAAATAGCAAGAGCCTAAAGTGGGCGCGTACACTCCCCAAGTGCTATTTCCTTTAAGCAGACCATACCTGCAAGGGGTCAGCTTAGTGGCTTCCCTTTCCACAATATCATCACTAGCACATCAGATGCCATCCTGTTATACCCATGTGCTATTCACAGATCTGATAACGAGTAAAAGATGCTCCAAATTGTAATGCAAAGTGTTGCTCTGGTGATCTACACCCCAGTGGGCACGGTACGTGCCAGATGATATTCATGCAATGCTTCGTGTTTAATGAGTGCAAAAAAGCGCCGAATGTAGCAAAGCATTACAGAATGGGCTTGAAATTAGGCTTAGTCTTAACCCAGCAAATATTTTAAGGCTGCTTAGAGTTAAACATCTGCTTAAACCCTCGTGATGAACCGAGGCCTCCTTTTTTTTATTTCACTTGCCTTCTTCTCCAGGGACTTCGTGACCTTGGGCTGCTCCCTGAACCAGGTGCTGAGGGCATCCATCTGCTGATGGACACGGTCCATAACCGCCTGCTGGTCCTGGGATGGGGCAGCACGGAGTGTCTTGTTCTCCTTCTTCAACTGAGAGGGGCAAAAAAGGAACGAGAAGACTTGAAGATGGTAAAAATGGGTTTGGAGCCATCTCTTCCCTTCACCAGCAAGGGCAGCTCTCTGGATTTTTATTCATTATTGAGATGTCCTCCAAAGGGCAGATCGGGCCTTGCGGAAGATGTACAGCCATCTTCAAAGTCTGCTGGTGGCAAGCTCGTGTCTCCTCACTGGTTGCGATAGGCCACAGCTTTCGTTGCTGCATTTCATTTATTCTTTCCCCTTGACAACCTAATAACTGTACTCTGTTGCGCTGGGCTTTGAAGTCCAGCCAAGGCTTATTTTAAGTGTGTAGCCCCGCTCTTTCTGGCTACCACTTGCTGGGCTGATCCACAGAGAGGGCATCCCTGGTTTTTCTGAAGAGACCTAACATCTCTGAAGTTTGAAGCTAAGATGGAGAAAAACCATAAGGGAAACAGCCAGGTCTTTTCTGAGCGAGGTGCCTGGGCACTGCCAAGGACATCTGGCACCCACCTGGACCTCCTGTGCCCAGTTATCCCTCAGCGCCTGCCTCTGCTCTGCCCTCTGCCAAATTAAGCACACAGGCGTTTCCCTCCTGGGGTTGCGGGCTGGGGGCTTCTCGTGGGCATGGGCAACCGATCTCATTGTACTCGGAGAAATTCAGCTTCCCTTTGGGTCCCGAAGGACAGCTGGCACTGTAACAGTGGTGCCGATCCCACCCTACTCCATGTTCAGATGTACCATGCACGGTAAAGCCTTCTTCAGATGTTTTTAGATGTTGAGAAGGCAGCCGATTCAGGGGTAAATAAATTTCTTTTGTTTATTTGGTACTTTAAATGCTTTTCCTTGTGGTGAGCTTCTGCAGTGCTCCGTTGAAGATGGGTTTCCCTGCGGCAAGCAGGGCTGACCTGGGACTGTGACATGTCCTCTGTACCGTCCAGGTCCCATTTCTGGACTCGGACTGTCAGTGCTCTACACCAGCAGGAGCCCATTGCTACCTGAACCTGAACAGACATCCATGAAGCAGAAGCACACTTTGCATGCATGGATGGGGGTCCACCTCCATCAAAATGCACCTCCTGGGATGCGCAGTAGGGGTAAGGACATGGGCACCACACTGCTCACCTGCACTGCCATCCTCTCCTGCTTGCCCCGCAGCTCTGCCCGGCTTGGTGTCTGGCCCCGTGCCTCCTCGGTATCATCATTTTGCAGGGTCCCTAGGTTGGACACTGCCGCCCCTCTGGCCTGAAGCTCCTGCAGTTTCTGGAGTGGGGAGAGGAAGGACCTGTGTGTCCACTTTCCTCCTGGGGAGCCCAACCTTGGCCAGCCACTGCTTCCAACCCCAAAATGCTTGCGTGCCCCAAGAGCAAAGAAATGAGGTCTTTTTGGGCTGTGAACCTGTGATACCACCTGGACCAGGCGAGGCAGCAGGCTTGGACATCCCCTCGCCCACCTTGAGGAGCATGCGGGGTGCTTGCTCACCCCCTCCATGGCACTGCTCCTGCTGGCCACGTCCTTGAATTCTGCGAGGAAGAGCTGCCTCAGGCCGTCTATCTCTTCATGCAGCTTCATCCTCTCCTCCTCTTTCCACCTTTCCAAATCTCTCCTGCCCTCTTCTTCTCGCTGGCGAGCTCTCTCCGTTTCCTAAAGGGAGCGGAAAAATCGGGGCAGGAGATGTTTTGGCTGCAGACCAGAAGGACCAAGGGCTGGGGCCTCTGCCCTGGTGCCAGCGGGATGAGCACCAACGCTCTCATTGCACCCATCGCTGCTCAGAGCCTGCCTGCACACCATGGGGCGGTCGAGGCAGCAGAGCCTCCTGGGCAGGCACCCTTACAGTCCTTACTTCCACGTGACGCTTCCCACGGGAAATTTTTGGGGCAAATTTTCCAAAGAAATAAGCATGAGCCCCACCTTAACATATTTTTCAGCGCCTTTTTCACCTGCGCTTTAAAAATGTCCCATGTTTCATCACTTTTTCTCCCGCTTCTCCCCATTTTTTTCCAAACAGGCAGCGGTGCCCTCGCCCCATACCTGCTCCCTGCGCAGCTTCTCCGCTTCCCTCTCCGCTTCCAGCTGCTGCCGTGTCTCCTGCAGTTTCGCCTTCAGCTCCTCCACCTCATCCTCCATTTGCTTCACCCGCTTCATCTTCTGCCTCTCTGCAAAGCCCGGGGAAACAGAGGTGCCGTGAGCAAGGGTGCGATCTGCCAGCTCCTACGGGGATTTTGCTTTGGGTGGGGTGGAGAATCCTACTAAAGCACTGAGCAAAACCGCTGTAGGGTTTCAGGGTGGAGAAGCAGGTAGCTGAGCTGCAGGAAAAAACCATGACAAATGTGGCCATGTGGCCTCTGATTTTTTTTTTTTTTTTTAATTATTTTTGTAAACTTGGCTCGTGGAGCAGCGTGGCTTTGCGGTGGGCTTGCTCCCCCAAGCAGCCAAAGTGCCCTGCTTGGACGTTTCAGGCTACACCGGGGAAGGTACCTGTGGAACAAAGCTCAGCCTGTTGCATTGCATCAGCCCTGGGCTGGGGTTTCAACCTGCCAGCAAACAGCAAAAGCGGCTTTTTTATCTGCCACGTTCAAGTGCCGGGTGCAGGCGAAGCTGTAATGAGGCTCCGTGGCTCTCACAACACGTTACACCTGCAGCTTTCAAAGCGTTTTGCAAAGGAGCATCAATTCCTTGCCAAAAAAGGGGCACGGGGAAGGTGAACTCCTCTCCTACTCTAGCAAAACACTCTCCCAAACACCCCGATGTAGCTCCATCCCCACGGTTCCATGGAATTTTTGGGTGCAGAAGATCCTTAGGGAAACCGAGGTACAGAGATGAGCTGTAAATGCACATGCAGTCTCACATTCGGCTGCATGTCCTACCTGTGCTGAAGGGAAAGGCAGCAAGCAGAAAGCATTCAGTCAACATTCACAGAAATGCGGAAGAAGAAAGAAGTTATGAGAAGTTGTCTTTAACCTCCTATGGTCACTCTGGTTTCCAGCACCTACCTCCGATGGGGGGAAAACCTGCCTGGGAAAGTGGAGGGAGAAACCGTCCCAGTGCTCACCCGCCTCGGTGGCCTCTGCGTGCCGGCGCTGCACGTGGGCTTGCAGGAAGGAGTCGTTCATGAAGGCTTTATCGCAGCGGTGGCACTGGAGAGGGGGGAAGAGTCAGCAGAGGGACTGGGGTCTGGAGAAAGGGGCACTCCCCATCTCCCCTGCCTGGCAAATAAAGCTTTGCTGCTTTAAAACAAAAGGGGAGACCTCAAGAGACATGGCTGTTGTGTTGGAGGTACGTAGATGGAGAGTATTTGGAGTTTCTTCTGTCTGAAGCCTAAAAAAAACCCCTTTAGGGGTCAGGAGAAGGCAGAAACCAAGATGGTGCAGGGATGCTGCTTGGGGAAAAAATAATGCAGTGCAATAAGGTGGTCAAAGCGGCAGTGAGGTCCTGGTTGTAACAGGGTCCTGCACCGGCTCTGGAGAAAGGGAGAGCTACACTTGTGGGGATGACTAGGCTGTATGAACCTAAATCACCTGGTTTGGGTGGCTTTTACTCTCCAGGAGTAAGTGAGCAGGTTGATTTGGTGATGGAGAAGCAGCAGGCAAAAAGGCAGAAGGCTTCC
>NW_009211124.1:0-19407 GCF_000690835.1 Fulmarus glacialis
CCGCTGCCGCCGCCGCCACCGCGCTGCTCTCCCCTCTGTCTTCATTTGGCAATAAACACAAACGGTCAGGCAGGGCATTGCTTTTGCTGTTTAAAAGGGACTACTCTCGCTCCCTGTGTGAAAACGTTTGGGCAGCGGCCAGAGGCAGGCAGCTGGGATACTCCGGCTGCCCAGTTTTGGATGCTCCTTCTGTCCCTGGCCCTGTCTTGCCCCCGGAGGTTGCCCTGCCCTGCCCCAAGCCCTGCTTCTCTCGGCAATCTGCTTGTATGCAGTCCCTACTTCTGAAGAGGAAGTTTTATGTGGCATGATCTTATTTTTTCAGACTGGTCCCAAATCCACCATTACAGTTGATCCATTTATACAGCAGCCCTGTAACTCCTATAGTTTTGACAGTAAGACCTTGTAGGTATGTCTACCTCCAGGAAAGCCTTTGAGATGGTTGAAATGTAATTAAAAAGTGAAGACCAGATGCTTCTTCCCAGATTATGTTTCAAGATCACAACAGTCCTTTCAAAAGGGAGGAGAGGGAAGAGAAACCTCTACTGCTCTGCTTTAACAAGGGAATTTCCTAAAGAATATACAAGAAAAATCTGGATTTTGTTCGTTCTTTCTTTTTTTTCCCTTCCACACTGAAGTTTGTAAGCAGCTTGAAATGGTAATAAAACAAAGTGGACTTTCCGTTCCATTGTGCAAAGCCAGCAGATGTGTTTTTCCCCAGTGCACCTGCTTTGTGCTCAGCCTTTCCAGAGGAAAAAAAAAAAAACAACAAACCCTGATTTTTTTTCTGGAACAGTGCTTTACTAGTTGGTTTTTTTTTTTCTGTAATTTACCGCAATGACAATGTTTTCTTGGATATACTTTTGAAAATTTTTCATTCCATTCTATGAAGGCAAATAGAGACGTGGAGGAGTTGGGGGAGAGAACAAAGATCAAAAGCAAAAGAGGATGTTGAATAGGTGCAAATCCTTTATAGTAAAACTGCCAGGAAACACACAACATTAATGTAATTATGGCGTGGAACTGGCAAATTAGACAAGATATGCTCCTGCCATCTTTAAACAAGCCGATTCCTATACAGACAGAGGGATGACTTGATAGTTTGAGGTTTCTTCTAAGTATTTAATTTTATTCTGTGGTCTGTGTTTTATGTTGTTCTTGTACAGTCTTGGACAAGAAAAAGCTCTGTCAAAAAGTTTTTTTTCCAGGAGGGTATGATGATGCTTTGTGTCTTGTAGACAGCAGATATGTGGGCAAACTTTACAGGTAGTTGCTTACTATCTTTATAAAAGCCTACGTACAGATGTGTTATTTCTCTTACCAATTTAAGCTGTCTTTTAAAATTCAGGTGCTACTAAATGTCCTACAAACCAGTTCAGGACATACTAAGTCTACTTTATGTCCAGTGAGTGTGTTTTTCATTGCTCTAGGCAGCACACGCGTTTGCCATGACCATGAAGGAAGGAGATCTTGGTTAATGATCACTAGGGCCACATTGCTGTAAGTTCTGTTTCAAAGTGGGACGTACAGTAATGGGTCTTTTTCATGGTTTTGGTACTTTTCGGGACATGTTCATTGTGAAAGCTATTATGTCCTCATTAATAAAACCAGATTTGGTTGTTCCTTTTTTTTTTTTTTTTTTCAAAAAATAGAAGGAAATTATTAACCAATCCAATTTCACACTACCAGAAGAGTATAAATACTTAAGTAAGTCTTCTCTGGAAGTAGCACTAGTACTCCCACAGAAATCATGAAGGAATTTTTAGCAACTGAATCAGTGTGGTGTTTTCTTAAACTGATGCTCCAAAGCATTTAATATTTCTGTCCAGACCTGGGCAGTAGTGAGCAGTCGACCTTTCTATCCTTAACTAGACTCAGGGAGGGCTGAAAGGTGTTGTGTGTTACCTTCTTGGACATTGCTGCTAAGAACGATGCTGGAGTGAGGCAAGGGGACCAAAATGATTTCTGAGCTCGTTCACTTGCTTCATCTTTAGATCAGCATGATCCTGTTAAATTCATTAACAGAGAGAAAAATGGGTCTGTTTTTTTCAGCTGGGCAATGTTTGCTGAGCTTAGCTGAGAACTGTAGGATTTTGCCCAAGGCCAGCATTCAGATTATGTCTACAGTAAGAAACAGTATAGACTAATGGGAGCAAATCTGGGCAGGGACATAGTGCTGCAGAGCTGACATCCACACTGTGCATTTCAGTGGGGTTTTATTTCACGCTAGTTCTCGTCAGGTCCTGAGGACTGCATGCCCAGTAGTGGTGGAAATACATCAAGTGTAGTCCTGGACAGAACTTCTGGGTAAATTTAATCTAGGTTCCTGTGCTCCACAACCATTCTGTGATGTGAACCAGCCCATGGCAAGTGGGAATAATTAGGAAATTTGCGTCAAAGACACATTCCTGGTTCACGCTAAAATGCAAATGTAGATGCAACCTCAGTGAGCTTTGTGCCTGTTTATACTGGGGCTACTTTGCACCTCTTGGAAAAGGCGAAGGAAACAAGTGAGAGTAGATTAAGCTATGGGAATAATTGCACAGTGGGTAAGTGAGAATCAAGGCTAGTAATTGCCTTAATTTATGTTGTAAATAACTTCATACAGCCATCGTAGGAAAAAGAGCTTAATAGAGCAAGTAGATTGTTCTATAAGGTTAAAAGGAAATGCTGGATTGCCTTTTTCCTCTATCGTTATCTGTTCATTACAATACAGACTCTGTTTTTTAATTACGTTGAGCCCTTGATGCGTGATGGCCCATTGGAACAAAACTCCTCCTCGATATCTCCTTAGAATACCGCGGCATGTACTGTCTGGAATAACAGTTATCTAAAAGCATGGAGAAGAAAATATGTAACCTACATTTTGAATTCCTTGTAAAGTATCACTTCAGTGATTTATGCATGACTAATGGAGATAATGTTTTTTTCCTTATTATAGCGTCTGCCACTGCGTATCATAGAATAGGGTTGAGGACCCACAGAGTTCAAAGCATGGTGGTACAGTCTGAGCTAAGGTGCTAAGTGCTCATGTTGAGTAGGGTTGCAGGCTCCTGGACTCAGGCACACAGGCGGATTTAATGTACATTTACTAGAGGATTGCTGTAATGGTTTTGTACCTTACATTTTAAGGATTTGGGGAGTTTTGTGAAGACGGGTATGTCCAGGTACTCAAAGGCTAGATCATGAAGTGTAGTTAGGTGCCCTGCGCGGTGCCAGAGCTGGTCAGTGGCAGAGAAGTAAGCAGAGTTAAGATGCCTTTTTCCTCTGGCCTCCTTTCTTAAGTAGACTAAAATTCTTTTGCAAATTGTAGCTATTTATAAGAGATTCTCATCTGGGCTGTATCTCCTTAGATTTGCTATCATGGCAGTCCCCTGGCTCCCAAAAACTGTGCTCTAATCAACCTCATTGACACCTCTATAATTAAATGGGGAGACAGGAGGCTGAAGAAGTGGAAAAGATGATAAAGTAACAAGGAGGACTTCAAAACAGAGCTCAGAAGTCTCTGGAGCCACTTCTGACAGAAGAAGATTGGCAATTCCTGAGTCCTCCGGATTTTAAAAAAATCGGGGGGAAAAAACCCACAGATATTTGCTTGTTTTATAATGGTTGGATGCTACAGGTGTTCTTCCCCTGGTATTTAATATCAGTGCTGTAGATTACCGTGGCGGAGAGTATTGCTGTAGACCTCCGTGTCATCTGGAGCTTCGCAGTCCTATCTTAGAATGTAAAATATTTTGAAATGTGCAAAACCAGTCTCAACCTCCTCCTCCTCCTCCTCCCTCTCAACTCCAGTTGTTTCTGCTCTACCTCCTCATCTCTCTCAGCTTGTTCCTTTCTCCCCAGCCTCTTTTAGTCCCAGAAAAAACTGCTGAACAAATTTTGATTATGGTTTGGAAAAGAAATGTTTTGCGAATCGTTGAGGGAGAGAAGAAGGGGAGCCCTCTGCTAAATTTCTGGCTGATTTGAGAAATAACCCGTCCCAGATGCTTAATGGAAAAAAAACTGAGAGCTTCCAAACCTCCTCAGCGCCACCGGTTTCACTGTACATGACAATGACAGTGCCGGTGCGTGTGTGTGTTTTCAGCCTACTAGATGTGTTAACCCTGCAGCAAGAAACCTAAAATAAATCAGAGTTGTAGAAGATCAGTATCTGCCTTAGTATTAATACCTTTTTTATTTGAGGTAGATAGCCCAGAGGGAGGGTCCCGGTTCCTCTTTTGGAAACACGTTGAATGGCAGAGGACAAAGGGCGTTGCGGGAAGGCCGGTGGGTGCTAGTCCTCCTCCAGCGGTGCTGAGGGAACCCATGGTGGGCACGTGTTGCTGTGGTTTCTTACCTCTTGCTTCCCCCGCGGCTGCAGTGCCCTGCAGGAGCTGGGACAGCTGCACCTCCCTTTCCCATGCCACCATGCGGAAGGAGACGTGCCTCCAGTGGGGCTGCCTGTAGGACGGCAGCTCTGCTTCATGGCAGCTTCGTGGCAGCGTATTGTGGCTTCAAAAATCCTTCACTGGAACCACGTGGAAAAACAGGATTGTGCCTGACTGTCTGTCCTGTTTTGTTTGTTTTCTTTTTTTTTTCCCTTTTTTTTAATGCTTTTGCTGCAAATTGGAGGGGACGTCCTCAGTGGCTCTCCTGCAAGCATGCTGCCAACGAAGAGTGTGGGTGCATGCGTACAGAGCCATGTGGCCGGGACCACCTGGCTTCCCAGCTCTGCTCCTGAGGGGTTTTTAGGTGCAACTCCAGCTACTTCTACCAGCATAACCCTGTAGCCTGTCCTCCTGGGCCAGGGATACTAACTTCAGGCGCCCCGGGCTGGGCCCTGTTTGCCTCTCTCACCCAAAGTCTGCTGCAATTTCGTTTGCATGGATATGTGGGCACTATCTTCCTATCCTTACCTGAAAGTTCGTATAGGTATTTAGGACAAGAGGATTTGTTCTCTAATTTTAAAATCAGGATTTTCAATAGTCTGTGCCACAGGTTGACATTTGTTGCTTCCTGGTTTTCCCGGTATCCGTTTCAGCCTTCAGCCTCCTGGTTACTGGCTGTCTTGGGACAGGGTTGTGCAATTTTTCCATATTTGGATTTTAATACCCCAGGCAGGAACACGTGTTGGTGATTATCTCAGCAGGTCTAGTTTGGACTCAGCACATGCAGCTCTCTGCCCTCTGGGAGCACTGTGAACGGTGACCGTCATAAATGGCAAAAACCTTGCTTAAACCCAAGTAATGTTCCCCGAGTACCAAAACACTGAAGAAAGCACAGATCTAAACAAAAAGTGCATGAACTTGCCTTCTGCTTTAAGTTTTAGGAGAAGGCCAAATTCCTCCAGATCTTCTGTGGTCTCTGACTTGTGTCGTCTTGGACAGCACCTGAAAATGGCTTCCTGCTTCCTCTCCCCTTCCTACCAATTTTTTTTAACTGCTGTTCTCCTTCTCAATCTCTACACTTTCAGCACTTGCTCGTACGAACTTGTGCTTGCACTGGAGATGAGAAACAGGCCCCTCAAAGCTGGTCACTCTCCCCCTTGTATCTGGAGAATGGCTGGTTTGAACCCTGGCTTGTGTTAAGCTAAATCAAGGCAGTCAGGAGGTACCTTTGAATCATTTAATGTGATTTTACGGCCATCATTGCCTATGTTACGTGTGCTGTTCACAGCGTTATTCCCCAGTGTCTCTGTGCCCACCATGGACCAAGACTTTGCCTCCCAGAGCTGCGTGCTAATTAGCAGGTTTTTTTGGTAGCGTCGATCTGGGCTCGGCCTGTGACGAGGTTAGTGATTGCCAGCCGGAGAGCTGCCAAAGGAGGACTGTAAAACGATCATAGCCTAATGAATGTACAGTTCTTCTGCAGCCTGTGTGCTGAAACACAGAAGATACATTATTTATCCTCATGTGCTATGTTCATTACCTGTGTAAGACCGCTCGTGAAGCACTTCTAAGAGCTTTCAGAGAAGAAGATGTTGCCAGAACAATGACTCAAAGCTTTGGTCTGCTAAGAAACTTCAATGAGTGTATATTTGTTTACTGTGTTAAATTATTATTTGGTAATGGAAGAAAATAGGAAATGACTCAGACTGCAATAAAAAGTATTTTTTTTTTCCAATCACAGCAAATGCATTGCGTAGCAGTTTGTGGTTTATAAGTAAATAAATAATGAAAGATGCTATTCCAAATAAACCTGCTTTGTTTCGTGTTGTTTTCAAAACGTCAGTGCAGGATAATGTATCGATAGGTGGAAGTAAAGGGAGAGACCTTACAGAGGTGGAACACAGGCAAATTTTGATGATCTCAAATATTTTTTCTGGTTTTTTAAATTTTCTTCCTATGCTTTGTGGTTTGCCCCTTTCAGAGTTCTTATCCATTCTCCTTGTTTATAAGGGGATTTTTTTGGTTTGATTCCCCTGTGTTTGCCTGCAAAACATTACCGGTAAGCATAAACTAATTGTCTGCACTGTACAGCTCTCTTGGGACTTTGAGCTCCTCAAGGTTCACTTGGTTATATTGCTGGTTTTCTTTCCATTTTGAGAAAATTTGACTGTGATTGCAAAGGATTTGTGTAGTAGCCATAATGCATTTTATGTGACAACCAGAATATTAAGATCCCAAAGCAATGGAAATGACTAAATGCTTGCAAAGGACAATGAGTGGCTACTTTCTGAGATGAAAGATATGAGTATTATGATAAATAACATATGCCGATGTATTAGCAATTATCTGACTTCAGCG
Source organism: Fulmarus glacialis (assembly GCF_000690835.1). NCBI lineage: Eukaryota > Metazoa > Chordata > Aves > Procellariiformes > Procellariidae > Fulmarus > Fulmarus glacialis. Next base: position 6,726 of record NW_009211124.1, read on the forward strand.
TAACAGAAGATACTCAGCCTGCTTGATTTATTTTGCAATGTGTTGTGTGAACAAATTATCTTTATCCTGATGGTATATATTAATCTACAGTATCACCTGACTAGTTGCTGTATTCTTTGTTGAAATATGTTAGGTGAATTTATTTTTCATGAAGAAATTCTATTTATCAAGACCCTAAACATTCTAATACTTCAATTCACTGCTGAAGTCCTTCCAACTGCAATTTTCTGAATGCGGAATCAATCAAACTTCAATTTATGTAGGCTGTTTATCAGTTTTCAATATTTCTACCTTCTTCCTCCAGACTTTAAAAACTTGTTTTACATCTCTCTCATTTCTGTGTAGGACCCTTCATCATGGATCTCACTGGACCACCTAACCTCACTTTGCTTTGCCACTTACAATGGTAGATAAACATGGTGGTGAGGTTTTTTTGACCTTACCGAAAAAAAAAAAAAAGCTGTAGAAATGTATTTAGACAAAAAACCCTAGAGCTTCCAAAATGAATTTTCATAGTGAAAGAATCTCTTTTCTTCAGAACAGTTAATAATTCAGAGCTTAAAGAACTCATTTAGGTTTTGGTGGCTTGGCTTCAGTCCTGTGTCAGTCTAATTTGAAGCAGGGGCTCTAAGGAGGGTCTCTTACATGCCAGGTGATTGCCCCCCCATCGCATTATTGGCTGTCTTGAAAGAAGCCTCTCTCATTCTCTCTCACCCAGACCTTTCCCATCTTGTATAAATAATTGAATAATCATTGGGGCAGTGCAAGAGACTAAAGCTATAGCCTGCTAGGTATCAGGGATGTAAGGCCTTGAACCTAGAGCACCTGCATCCTGCTGGAGAAACCCGGAGTCCCTGTGGGACCTCATGCTGTCAGATTGTGCCCTACGCTTTAATGTTCTTTTCTGGTTTGGGCAAAGGCAGGATAATCCGCCAGCTATTCTCACTGACCTGCATTCGCATCACTCCCTCAAAGAGACAACACAATGGGCTGCTTAGCCATCTCTGTATAGGTTTTCTTACTAATATTCTGTGTGCTGTAAGACTACTTAGTCCATGAAGATACCCTGTTGCACTCCTGGCTCTCAGGCTTCCTTCTTTCATACAAAGCAAAAAATAGTTTATTCCCATCATAAACAATGCCTGTTGTTTATCAGTAGCTTTGATTGTCTGAGACTGTGCAAAAACCTACCATCAAGCCCATTTTGTTTATAATTAAACATAAGCTCATTTGGTGGTCAGGGAGTCTGAGTTTTGGGGGTTTTTCTTTTTCTGTACTAACTCAGTGATAATGATAATAACGGTAATAATGAGAATTAATCTGTGCCTTCTTCACTGAAATTCACTTAACCAGTGTAGAGTGCAGATATGGAGGTTTCAGTAGATAAAAAGCAGAAATGCTAGAGAGGGGAAATCTCTGTTCCCGTAATGAGAGGCAGGTGTTGCAGACCCAGCGCAGACTTCTTGCTATTCAGCTTGCAATACAAGCTGTGGACCTTCTGGGTTATGCAGCCGCTTCACTGAAGGTAATGGCAAAACTCCCGTACATTTTGCTCCCGTTTTCAGAAAAACTGGTTCTGCACCGTCTTATGTCATTTGATCGTGACCTTAACACAACACCATGGAGACTTTACTATTGGTGTTAGAGTCAGGCCCATGACTCCACTAGGTCCTGCACCAATCAAAAGAAAAGAGCAACCCTTGCCCCGAGTAGTTGAAGAGATTCAGGTGGGAGACAGCAGGTGACGGCAGACATGGAATAATACTCATCATGCATTAGAGGTTGGCCTCATACCTGGATGTTGTGGCCTCTTCGCTGCCGTCTCTGCGTGCAAAAAGAAAGGGTTGCACAAGCCTGAGGCCGTGCAAGGTTTAGGCAGGATTTTTCCCACTGCTTGAGGAAATGTTTTGCCTGGAGGTCACTACTAGAATGGTTTAGTAGGAAGAGAAAATCCTGGGGTTTTAGGCTTTGTTAATAGCGTTTTCACATGACTGTGGCAAATTACTCAGCAAGAAGCAAAAATGTCAGTAGTTCAATGTTTGTTTACACAGCATGTTCCTGCCAACTCTGTTTCTTTCTATACATCCATTAATAAATAAATGCCCCTCAAAGCTGAGGACATGGCAGAGATCAAGCTTGTAAGAGAAAACCTGTCGATCTCAGCCCGTTTTGATTCCAGTCTGCCAGCTCTGTCCCGTAGCTGGCAAGTGCACAGGACAAAATGTACAATGAGAAAGTAAAGGGGGCTGTAAAAGAGGTACTGTCAGATCATACCTACTGCGGCACTCCAGCTTGGGCATATGCCTAAGCTCATTGTACATCGAGATGCAGATTCAAGTGGCAGGTAGAGTTGCGGTGGAGGCAGGTCTGGCGTGTGGCTGGGTCAGGCTGCCCTACACCATTTCCAGCCTAGCCCGGTCCTCCTTTTTTTCACATCAGGACAGCCTCACTATGCTCATTTGTTCTTACATTACGGAAAGGGCTATTTATTACCATCAGCTCAGGAAATGACCTAATGTGGCCTTGTAAGGCAGAATTAATTTGCAATGACTCCAGCTGAAAGTTGGCCGTTTTTTAACTTAATAACTGGAGAACTGTCAGCTTGCTTTGAAGTTGATAGCAGTTGTGATGTTGAAATAGAAGTTTTCATAAAGGGAAGCAAACTTGACTTGATTTGGGTTTGCAGTATGTAGCGTTTTTCTCGGTGGAATAAAGGGAGAGGGAGAGGGGTGTTTAGCTGTAAAACAAAAAGCATTCCTTTTGTGTTTAGAGAGAACTTTTACTACACAGTGCCATTTGAATACGAACTTAGCAATGATGTTTTGCAGTGAACATTCAGGCTGGAAATATTTAAAATGTGAGTGCCTCTTGTAAGTTGTGTGTTTTTTCACAGTAGGGACCACACACTGCAAATAAATGCAAGCCTATTTTGGCTCTACCACGTCTCACCCTGGGATGCAATTTTCTGCAAAGGTGTATGAAGCCCTGTTTTAATTAGTTTTTCCTTAATGATCAGAGGAACGGCTCAGCTGTAGGATGAATAAAGGATTTGTTGCTCTAGATGCAGAGGTTGTTTATTGTTATTTTTCCTCTTTAAGTTACGTAAACTTTAACAAATTGGTCATTTTGGGTTATCAGCGAGCAGATCGTGTGTATGCATGTGAATGTGCAAAATGTAGCTGTTTCTAATTTAAACTAGAGTTTATTACTGCCACTGGATCTGCTTCATTGCTGCTAATGAGGTTTTAGGGATCCTCATAATGTAACAGCATGAATAACCTTTTGTTAAAATAAGGCCACCCAAAGTACGTGAAGTGGTGGATACTATTCACATTATCGGTTTAGTGCATTTAGTTCTCATGAAGGGACTGGATGATAGCCTTTCAAATTGAAGAGGGCTTACTGCCCAGCGCACGTAAGAACAGGATTAAACCCCTCCTACTCCTACTATACTGGCTTTAATCATAATCCCACTCGTTATTAGCCAAAATGTATTAACATCTGATAGTTGTTAGGTGCTGTGAAAGGTGTTGGGGGTTTCCGTTCAGCTCATGTTGGACAGGTGTCCACATCAGAGAAGACCTCCATCGCAGTGAGCACAAGCACACGTGCTCCTGAATGAGCCCGAGGATGAAATCCCAGGGAAGTGGACTTTCCCTGCTGCCACTGCCAGGAAAGTTTTACTTCAAATGGCATTATCAAAGCAGCCTCAAAGGGGGAAGAGTTACATTGCAATTAAGGAAAAGCAGTGTATTTCAAATTTTAGTCAAGGTTTTATGAGTGCATGACTGCAAGTACATGTATCTATCTATCAGATAAACAGCATAGACAGGTGAATAATGTATTTGTACTTATGTCGGCATTAACTTCATATTAATCCATCTCTGACAGGTCATTTTCTGCCATTCCAATTCCCTGAGCAACCTTAAACAAATGCCATTTTGCTTCTGTCAAGTAGTCAAAGACGTTTTTCCTTCCTTTCCTCAGACGAAGAATTGTTTATTAGAAGATGACTCCAAACTTCTTTCTGTATTGATTTTAATCCCACCCCACTGAGTAGTGATCAGAACATGTTTATACCCAGTAGCCCAAAATTATCAACCCAAGGCTCTGGCCCATCAGCAATTTTCTTACACATAGTTTTGTAAGAAATGTCATAGCTCTGGGATCAGAATGGGTGAGGGTATGTGATAAATCATGCCCTTGATGGATACAGATCAGCCTGGCTCCATTGAAGTGAATGGAGATCTAAGGTTTTATACCAGTTCTCTGTTACGTGCACGTAGGCCCTAATTGTTGGGAACTTGAGTTTTCGGTGGGAACTTAGTTTTCTGTAGCATTCAAAAGACATATGTAAATGGCAAGGTCTCTTCAAGGTGCAATGTTGCTAATCTGCTTTCTGGCTGACTCATAACATGAAGATAACAAGTTAGCATGTATTCACAAATAGAGTTAATATAAATATTTGAGTATCTATTCCCTTTTATTGCACCTTGATAGAAAGGATCTCAAAATACTTACCGTCCATCCCATTCTGCGAGATTGGAAAGAGTTAATTTGAAAGTTTTGGTCAAATTCTAATTCAAGATATCTGTTATAATGCCTCTGCTGTTTTCTTTAGGTAAAGTGTCACTCACTTCTTATCCAAACTTGCTGTTTGATGTTGCTGGGCACTGTAAATCAGCCAGTTTATTTTCCTTCCAAGGTGGTTCTGTTTCAGCCGTAAGTGAAAAAGACAAATGATTCTTATCTAGTTTTATAAAAAACAGAACCTGTGGGTGAAAAAAAAAAAGAATTCTCTAGATAAATATCTCCATATTGTTAACTTGATTAAGTTTGTTATTCTAACTATTGTTGCGAGTCCTTGGAACTATTATTCATATCAGATATGATAAATATACATTACTATTGTAAATACAAGCTATGTAACAGTGATTTGTTTCTTAACATTAGCTTTTGCTCTGTACATTTATAGTTCACTGTTTTAGCTGCTTATCTGCTCTCTACTTTTTTGCCATTGTTGTTTATAACTCTACCCCTTCCCCATTTCATCGGTAAATAATCTCATACAAGTGTAAACTACTTTTACAGTTTAAAATAAATTAATAAATTAAAAAGTTATTAGAAGGCAAAAAAAAAAAAGAAATGCAGGTATAGCTTTACAGCTTCAAATGTTTTTGATATTCTGACATGCGTTATCAGAGATGTTCCACCTTTTCTTTGGCTTCGATCTTCTCTTTCTTGTACAAACTTCAAAAGGTACATTTTTCATCACGTTGCATAAATTTGCCAGTGAGACCAGATGTACAGAAAACTTTACCTGTATTAACTAGCTGTGGAAAGACTCCAAATACAGCAGTATTGCATAATTCAAAGTGAGAAGGAAAAATACTGAAGTGTCTAAAACGTCAGCTTCTGTGCCTTATTCCAAACAGCGGCCTCCTTGAAATCCTCAGGAAAAAACCCTAGCTAGTGGGTGCCTCAGTGGGGGTAGCTGGTTTGCTGTTGGGACTGGGTCGCAATGGGGCAGCACAGCCCCACTTTGTAAGTGTAAGGGACACCAAGGACCATTCCTCTCTGCTGTTAAGGACAGCGGGAGACTCACCCACTGTATTTTCAGCCGAATCAAGATTTTGACTCAGGTTTGGTCTGTGCCCGTTGCTATCTTTCAGAAGACTTTTTCCATCCAGTGATCACTTCAGAAAAAAACACCGAACTTACTGAGTCGATGTCTGGTGTTTTACTCGTTTTATCTTAGGTTTAAGAATTTACTCAGTTCTTAATATTATAATATTATTAACTGAGTAAGTAAATAATAAACAAATATATTATTTTGTTTGCACTACAGTAAATTAACAAAGCCATTATTGCCCGCCCTTGCAATCTTAGCACAAATCTTGTGTTTTACAGACATTTGTTGAAAAGCCTCGGTGCGAAAATCTCAGCTTTTATGTAAAGAGAAAAAGGGGCAGTACATTTCTAACCCTTGTTGCTGAGTAAAAATTGAAAGTATGTCATCGTAAGAACTCACAGAATCAAAGAAGTCCGTTTTGGATTTTATACTTCTTCACATATATTTAAACTCTTGAAGTTTCAGTTCCTGTCCTGGTTTGGGCTTGATTTGGTTTTGGTTCTTAGCCAAACTCATGAGATTCAAATGTACAGGTTTCACAATAGTAACATTATTTGTGTATTTTGGGAACTTGTAGTTCAACTTTCCAGTCTGGTCAGATAACAGAGTTAATGTCAGGCTCTTCAAGGAGAGAACAGAGCAACCCAATACCATAAATATACCTGTTACTCTTTTAACAATATGTGGTGCAGTACCAGTTATGGGAATTCAGGAATATGAAAAGCTTTCACTTCCCATATTAAGCAAATGTGGAAGATCCAAACATACCTGCCAGCTCCTTTCTTGGACTGAACAGACCTCCAGAAGAAGCATGTGAATGAGAGACTTGTTTCTTGGTAAGCAGAACTTTGAAATGTTCCTTCTTACCCCCTTTAAAGCATAATTCGATTTTGCCCTTCCATTAAGTAATCGGCCAGATGAGTATTCAAAGCCTTGTGATTCCCATTTATCAAGTGAAATTAAATGTATCTGACCAGGTTTATCAACTAGGTAAGTTTTAATCAAATTTAATGACATTTTCAATGAAATAGTAAGTGCACTGGGCATTTTTCTTATTGGTCCAGTGGAGGTAGAAGAGGCATTTACATCCTTTGAACATGAAAAGCATTTGGTGTCAGTCCCTGTTTGTTATTGTGGAACATGACAGTTATCTGAAGAAAACCAGCAGGATTTAATCTGACAGCCCAGTAAGGGAAGAGTGCCACCAATCTAATTATCCAGTAATCTAGTCAGAATGGGAGTAATTCTAGGCCTTTCTCAGTCAGTTAATCACATTTCCCATGCATTAGCAACTGCACATGCAGAGCTTTTAGGGATGAGCTCTCAGCCCAATGTAGCCCATGGTAGACATAAGAGGAACATCATGTCATTGGTTTTGTTTGTTGTCGGGTTGTTTTTTTCTAAATTATGCTAACGTGTTTCTGTTCAGGTTTGGTTTTGCTCTATGAGGTAACCCTCTGTTGATAATTTCTCAGTTCACCGTCAGACATTAACTACAAAAGACACTTTTTAATTTTGGGTGTCCCAAGATGGAGGAAAAGGGGTATTGTCCTCTGTCATTGATAATACCGTCAAAAATTGTCCTTCCTCCATCCTTTTTTTCTTCTCTCTAATGTCCACAATATGGTAAACTAAGGGGCATAATGAATAAAAAAAACCACAAACCATAGTGTTTAGCCAAAGATTGTCAAGTTATCTTCAGGCCAGGTGTCAAACAACATGACATATCTATTGTATAGAAGGTGGGTTGGAGGGAGTATTCAGGGAGAGAAATTCATTTAGTTTGTGACAAAAGTTCAGAGGTTTGGGTTTTCTGCTTTTGTTGTTTTTTATTTAACAGTGCTTAAGGCTTGATTCTACTATTTGCTAGTTGTGTGACAGGCACATTTATCCTGCCTGTCATTTCTCCCCCCCACGTTTTATTGTCAAGCCGGGGGAGAAACTATTTCATAACTCTGTCCTCAGAGGTATAACTTGCCAGCCTGAAATATCTACTTTGGATTGTAAGTAGTTGGGGGGAAAAGTGCTGATCCCTGAATGTTTCATCGTTTTTTGCTAGGGCAGCAGACCTGGTGCTGTCATATATTTATTTATTTCTGCAGTAGTCCAACCCACTGTTCTCGTAAGTGGGCAAGATATGTCTTACTCTTATTTCATTAGAAGAAGAAAGACATGTTCTAAGTGTGTGCCTTTCCTACACTTGGTATTTGAAAGAGGATTCTTGGGTGCTGCCAGAAGATATTTAAGTGCTTGCTTCTCAGCTTTCCTTGTGACAGAAGAGGGTTTGAACTCCCTGAAAGTTTAGATATCACCGAGCACCTTGTGGCTTTGTTAATTCCCTGTGGGACTGCAATGGTTTGCCTCTGGACAGCATCACGGTACATGCACAAGATACCCGTACATAAGGCCGAAATAAATAGATTTCGATTAGAAAAAGAAAAAAAGTAAGAAAAGAAAAATGCACAGTCAGATCCCTTCCCTAAGCCTTGTTTAATTGGAAGAGCACTAGTGGACCTGGCCTGCCTGCAAGGCTGCTCGTTCTCAAGCCACGCCAGAACGTCAGCTCTGCCTGGAAAGCCAGGAATGGGATTTCCTCCTATCTCTAGAAAAGGCCCGATTAGTAAAATAGTTGAATTTTGGTGGTTTTCCCATGAAGTATGCTTTAAATTGGGTCTCAGCTCAGTCCTGAAACTCCCCGTATCTCCCTCCAACAATGACATAAGAAGAACGCTTTGGATCCAGATGTTGCAGTTCAGTTTGATTTCTGCTTTATTTGAATTCCTTTCATCTTTCTCACCTTGTTCAGATTAAAGAGGTTGAACTGAGTGAAGACAGTTTCTGCAGCAGCAGTCCATACAGGCTGGTCGTGCATTTTCTCAGCTTTCTTGTTACTTGTGTAACTCTGTGTGTTGTCACTGACAGCAGGAGCTGATTTAAATGGAAGAACTGGTTGTTTTCCATTTCAGTTTGACAGGGAGGTGGTAGAGGTCAGAAACAGAGGAGCTGGCATCAGTGATGCGGATTTTTTCAGAAGGGCAAATGGCTCCAATTAAACATAACAATAATTCCTTAAAAAGAGATACCAATGTCTCCTTTGAAACACTAGTGGCTAAATAGAAGTCAACAAGGAGGCATTACGCGCCAAAAGGGAGAATGGCAAGAAATGACCCTGCTAGATGAATCAAGCTAAAATGCATGCCAAGTTTGGCATTTCACTTGCAAATGAGTTCCAGATCTGAGCTGATCTTCAAAAATGCGTTTGCAAAGATTGAAAACAAAGTATGTAAAAGCTTCCTTTTTTAATTTTAACTTCGTGGAAACACTAGTTACACAGCACCTCTAAGAACTGAAGGTGCTAGCATTATGTACTGGGATCTTGTAGAATCACATAAGCAATTGTTAATATGCCCAAAGTATTTATATTTTTATAGCGACTAGCCATGAATAGCAATGTATTTAATATGCAAATATGGTTCTTGTAAACATTATTTCATATTCAGGAGCCTCAGATCCTCCCTTTCTAGTTTATTTTATCCTGGTCACAAGTCATCTGTAATCTTCAGAAATATTAGTGAGATTCCCCTTCTGAACTTCTTCAGGAACCCGCTTTCATTGTTATTCTTTAACAAAGTACAAATAAATTAAATTCCTACTCTTGGATATGCTACCTATGTGCACAGTTTACTTATGTGATTGACTTTTTGAGACTGTGAAACCAGCATATTGAAAGAAGCAGGATTTGTTATTGCTTTTAGAGATTTGTTCTTTGTTTTGAGTATTCCCTACGTGGATAAATAAGATACACAAGCTTTGCTTGACTTTTTTCTTAAAAGAACTTTTGTAAGTAAAATTACCTCAATCTGCAGATAGGGGCCTGTGGAACCAACCTCATTAAGTAGAAAAAAGAATCCTCAACCTTCAGCTCCAGGAGAGACAGAAGTGAAAGGCTTCCTTGTCTTTTGAGGTCCATTTTAACTGGTTATTTAAATTGTGGTTAATGAGTGAGATGTTGAGACTCAGAGCATCAGTTTTAAAACTCCTGCTCAACAGTGCAGCAACAATGCATAGGTATGTACAAATCTGAAGGTCCTTTCACTGCTTTATACCTTGGGTCTTACATTTCTCCAGTGATGTTGAGCTGTTTGTCAGCAGACACTTTGATTTCAGTGTTCAAATTAATATCTGCTGAATGAGCAGTGCTTTGCAGAAGTTGAGCTTTGTCTTGTTCATTCTTAATAAGAGGGCCTGCTGCTGTCTAAGGAATTTCCCAGTGACAAGAAGGGCTTTGTGGAAAGAGTAAAGGGAAAAAAAGACCTTCACTGACGTAAGGGAATTATCAGTCTGCCTTGCTGTACAAGGAAATAACTGTGGACTTTGAACTCTGGAAAATGATGATGGGGTTATCATTTCAAATCTTGATGTAATATATAGGGCCTTCCATTTTTATCCAATTTTTAACTTGTTTGTTTCGCATTGCTTTTTCGTATTAGTAATCTGTGGTCACATTCCTGACTGATTTAATCCGTGTAGTTGCTATAGTCTTTCAATCTGTTTTCCCCCATCAAGTGGAAACACTTTGGGTTGGAACTACAGAATTTCTATTTAACCAGACCACGAATTCCAGCCTCATTTATTAGTTTTGTTTTCATCAGACTTGCTCAATCCTACTGCCAGACCATAAATACCAATGCTCTGTGTGAAAATGTTCACTTTCCCTTCTTCTTCAGGATCAGCAGTGGACCTCTATTTGGCTGTCTGTGTGTACCTAAAGTGGTACAGCGTGAGCAGGCAATGTTGAGAGACAAAAGGGTTTGTGGTCTTTACAGTATTTATAAGATCAGAGGAGGAGAAAGAGGCCCAAAGAATTTAAATCACTTGGTTGAGGCCATTATGTCAGAGCTTGGCATTATAACCCAAGTCTTTTGGCTCCCAGGTAATACTCAGGTGCCACACCAGTCACAGGCTTACACCTTTGCTACGTCAACCCTTAAGTCCTAAGAGATACTGCATATAAAGGTGTTTATTCCAGGCAGCTATTCAACACAACATTGAAGCTACCCCAGTAAGCCTCGGAGGTTAGCTCTGAGGAGGAGGTCTTACGCCCATATCCAGAGCCAAAGCTGGAAATGTTCTGAAGGGTTATTTTTCTTGGTTTTTCTTTTTGTTCTGTATGTGGGTTTATTTTTACTAGAGCTCTACCTAACAGGACATTAAATCATCGATTCAAAATGTTTAAAGAAAAATATTGAAGTAAAAGAAAATACTACAGTAGACAAACTTAAAAGGTCAGCATATACCACAGAAAATGCTGTGAGTATTGGAAATATGTGGCAAAGTCAAACTTATGCAATGGATGGAAAGAATGACCTTTTAAGGGTGCGCTTCCTCTGTGCTCCATGTTCTCCATCTTGACATCTGCAGCCTCGTCTTCAGGCTGTCCCCTGCCTATGGTTTCCTCTGATATTTGTATTATTTTTCATTCTTTTAAAAGGACTTAATTTTCTTTCCTTCCTGTTTCATAATAAGTTTTTGTTAACCATTACTCAATTTGTTTTTGCTTTTTCTCCCTTCTTCTTTTCCAATTTTTAACAAACAGCTTTCTCCCTGGAGTTTCTAAGTTTTCCATATCTGTGATCAACATTTTTGCTTCTGTTCATTTCGCTCTACTTCTACCACCTATAAGCATCCTTTTTTCTTTTGTTATTCTCCTATCTTAACCCATTCTGAATCTAGAATGAAGGTCGTGCTCGTATTAAAATGCAAATAATGAAAATTTATGAAGTTGAGAGATTGAGAAAATGAATTGGCAACTAAACCTTCCAAAGGTGAATGAATAAAGAGCTAAGAATTTAGATATCCGATACTCGCAGGCTGGTAGAAAATGACTTTGCTAAATGTACCTGTCTATGCAGTCCTCTTTTATAAGCCTATATATTTTAGTCTGTCAGTTTTCCATTGGTTGTCTACTATTGCATTACTTCAAATGCGTAAAATACGTCGAGTGCAAAGCTGTCACGATGTGTTTGTGAGGCAAAATATTTTATCCTGGTCAAAAACTCTGTAAAAGAAGTTGGGAAGTCAGTTTAAAGAACCTGAATCTCTCTGAGACACGAAATCCTTGACGTCAAAACTTGACAAATGAACAGACCTCAGTAAAAATGCCATGATGTAAAAATGCCATGATGTAAAAATGTCTATCTGTTGGTCTTCTGTGAATAACAAGTGAATAGATATGGAGGGCCGAAATAAGTATTTTTTTTTTCCTTAAATGCAATATATTCTTTATATATGAATCATTCAAGTATGCTTAACATTAAATAATACTAACAGAATTATTAATACCAATGATTATCACCCTAGGTTAGCTATATTACGTAAATACCACTGTTAATACAACCTGAGGTGGAGTGACAATATCGCACAGTCTGTATTTTGGGGGAAATGGTACTGATGTTAGCCAAATGTTTCTGGCAAGTCTCTGTGAACTAGCAACCAAAGCTCACGTCACACCCTTTTGGCAGACATGCTTAAGGTGGGGAAGGGTTCAGGCCCTTGCTGAAAAGCGCCCCGGCTTTCCCTCCTGCTTGCTTTCCTCGCAGGGACCTCCTTCATCAGGTTGCAAGAAACTGGTGTGATAAGCTGAAGCCTGATTTTCCCATGGGACGGTAATAATAATGTAGCTTGGATGAGGAAGAAGGATGGAAACCGTGTTGACCCTTGAGACTGTCCTGAATACATCAGCGGTCAAAATAAATGGAGCATTTCCTATTAAGGATTAAGTGTTGTAAATGTGATAAAAGACTAGACCTGGGTCATAAAGGCAAACAATGACTCTGATCTGACTTAATCATCCTTATTTCACAAGACAGTCAGTCACCCATGCTGCTCTTTGAGCTCCCAGGGTGTATGAAACTCCTGGCGTTACCTGGTGAATCCAGGCAAGAGAAGAAGGTGTAGGTTGTTACTGTGGCTCTTCTACTGTTTACTCGTCTGGCAGTCCCCAGCAGGTTGCTAAAATGTCAGAGATCTTTGGGCATCTGGGGGGGGGGG